>NC_048436.1:6390523-6603023 GCF_004353265.1 Vitis riparia
TATTTCTCCCAATTTATTGAACACGTGTATGTCCCAAAGACGGTCGCCAATGAGGTAAGATATCAAAACTTTATCCCAAAATAATTAAATAAGCTTGATCTATATTGTTGACCTACAACCTAATAGCTTAAGCTTTTAGAAAATCTGTTGACTTAATAGGTCTAACGTGTTCTTATAGGAAGGAGGAAGTTTTAACTACCTTAGCCAATTTGAGTGACAACAAAACCACAAGTTCGAATGCATTCTTGCTAGCTTTCAAGAAAAGTTGGTGGCTTGTTGTGAGGAGAGAGGTAATGAATTCCTAAAGTAATTTCCCGAAACAAGGAATAAAGAAGCTTTAATGAAACTTTTTGACCATTGTCACCCCAAGTTCAAATGGGTTCTTGATGGCTTTAAGGCAAAGTTGTTGATTTCTTATGAGGAAAGAGGTAATTTTTTCATAAAGGAATTCCATCAAATAAGGTTTGAGATAAGCTTTAACAACACTTTTTTGGTGTTGGACCTGTTGGTTCCTAGAAAATGTTTAGGGGGAGGGGGGTCAGGAAGGTGGATATCAATAACTTTCAAGCATATCCATTTGGTTCAGAGTCTTTACAAACTCCCAGCTAAAGTTTTCTCAAATAAATTAAAAAGGTCATTGGCAAGGTGGTTTCAAAAATTGAGAATTCATTTGTAAAAGGCAAACAAGTCCTCAACGTAGCCTTAATTACTGGCCTAAAGGAGATGAATTGCTTGTGAGCTAGATATTAGGAAGGCTTATAATCATGTCAATTGGAATTTCTTGCTATTGATTTTGGAGAAAACAAGTTTCAAGCATAAATGTTCAAGTTAAGAACACATTTTGCATATACACACTTAGGTTTTTTTACTAGTAAATAGAGCGTTGATAGGTTTTCCCCATAGCTCTAAGGAAATGAGGTAGCGAACCCTCTCCCTACTTGTTTACAATGGTTATAGAAGCTCTGAGTTGCTTTATCACTAGGGCCATTCAAGGGGGTTTCTTGGCGGTTTGTTGATTAATTACATGTTCTTCTTTGTCATTCTTATGGTAGTTGAAATTTGTCCATAAAAGATTCAAAGGGAGTTTCTTATAGGGAATTCATCTTCCAAAAAAAAGGCACCATCTAGTAAGGAGAACTAAAATTTGAAAGGATAAAAGAGGTGGAAGGTTAAGTGCAAGAAGTCTATACATTTTGAACAAAGCTTTACTTGGAAAATGCTTGTGGAGGTTTATGTATGAACAAGAGTTTCTTAGAAAACGAGTAATAGCATGCAAGTTCAAGAAGTCAAAGGTAGATGGCATACAAGGAGCAAGAGTATTGGGGTCATTGGATTTTTTGGCATATTCCCGTATTAGGAGAATGGGTGTTTTTTTGGCATATTCACGCACTAACATCACAAGGGGTTGTTGTGGATAGGTTAGCATGGACAGCACAAAGGATGAACTTTTACTGTTAAGTTCGTCTGCTTTTCCTTATCTTATGAGATATCAATGCAATTTCATGAGGCTTGGAACTCAAAAGTGTCTCTTAAGGACCTACTTTTTTACGAGAGAAGAAGTTCGAGAAAAGATACTTACAATTGACCAGCTCATGAAGAGAGGGTGGCATATGGTAAATAGGAGCTACTTATGTAGGGATAGTAAGGATCCCAATCCACTTAGTTAAGGCTCAAATGCTTTGAAGCCTATTGCTTTCTTTGTCCATATTGCATAGGGTATTACCAAGAACCATTAGAGTTTATTTGAGGTTGGCACGATAAATGTGTGGGTAGGCACTTTTGAGCGGATAATATATCAACCCTATTTATCTATTATTAGGGTATTTGGATTAAATACAATGGTAAAATATTTCGGGAACAAGATCCAGCTAGGTTGTGAAGGAGTTCTTCCAAAAAATGTTTTTTGATTGATCTAGGATTAATTGGTTTTAATGGGCTAGAGTAAGGGCCCGGGTTGGCAAGGCATTAAATTTTTCAGTTGACTCTTCTTTTCCGCCCATTGGTAATTTTGTGTAAGAGTGCTAGTGTCCATGTTCTTTAATCTAATTCTGTATCATTTTCCAAACTACAGAGATACAAGAAAACAAAAAAAAAAAAAAAAAGACTGCCAAGGTACAAAAGAAATAAAAAATGTATAGCTTTTGACAATTTACGGTCAGCAATAAATTTTATCATTTCCTTCACAGCAATCCTCTCAACAATTATCTTCATTCTTCATTTCTTGCAACATATCATCAAAATGTTATCAAGAAGCTGGATCATCTCCAACAAGGGTCCACCACTCACTAGGTCCACAGCAATTACCGGACCAAAGACAGTGAATATTTCTTATATAGCCGTTTTTCATTTTTCTTATCTGCCCTCTTATTGCAATTCATAATTAATTTTCCTTCGTGATTACACCAACAATCAAAATTTTCAAACTTCAGAGACTTTCCATTTGTTTCATTTCCTTTTCTTTTCCTCTGCTTTTTCAGAAACCAAGCAGAGGACAAAGGGGGAGAGCATACCTTCTTCCGCACGGCTAAGGATTGAGAAGACAGAGAAGCGATTGAGTAAGGGAGAAGCTTAGAGAGCAATGCTTCGAGTTTGGGATCGTCACATAGAGCCAATCGAGTCAGCATCCGATCCAGAATTTCTTCTATCTCTGCATCGGATTTTGCCGGAGCTGATGATGGCTCCGCCATTGTTTTCTTTTCCTTTCTCCTCTTTTCTTTTCTTTTCTTTTCCGCCAAGACAACCGAGGAGGGAGCGCTTGAAAGTTGAAACTGAGGAAGAAGGGTAAGAAATGGTTTATATATGCCCACTGTGTACGGCACCACTGGGCGGCCTTGCTTTGTTGGGCCGGTCTGAAGGTCAATCCAAGCATCCTCAGCCCAGCCCATCTTCCTAATACAGTATGGTACAGAATGGAGAAGAAGTACGCGTTTTGTACCCAGTGTTATGGTTAACACGTACCATTGCATGTACCAAATATATATATATTTGGTTACAGGAGATTATTAAAGAGAAAAAAAATATTAAAAAAATCATTTTCTTATATTTAGTTTAATTGATATAAAAAAAACCAAATATAATTAAATTAACTAAAAATATATGTGTTTTCAAATTATTTAGTCTTTACATGGAAGAGTTAAAATAAATTAAATAAGTTTAAAATAAAATATAAAAATAATTTATCAAATTCAATTTTATCATAAATATGTATAGATAATTCTAAAACACTTCATAGTTATTCATAAAAACTTTTGTTATTCCCGTAAAAAATTAAATATTATATTTAATTTTAATTTTTCTAACTCCTATAAACAGTGGCCAACTCCTATAAATAGAAGACTTGGGTCAATGAAAAATATAGTTTAGAGTTCTTTCATAACTCTATTTCTATAAGCTCTTGTAAACAAGCGCTTGTGAAAAATTGAAACATTGAGAAGAGTGTTTGTAGAGAAAGAAACACTAAAAGGATAAATTTAGAGAAAGAACATTGAAATGACAAATCTATTATCAAAAAATCTATTTTTCTTCTTGGGTAAAAGGCGTACAAGTTGAAATATCTAGAATTAAATTTTATATTTTATTTCTAAAATATTGTTCATATTTCATGAAAAAACATAGTTATAAGTGTTTCACAATTATAAATTTACTTAAATATTTTTAATTTTATGTTTAACAGGTTATTGTATGTAGTTTTTGTGTAATTAAAATATAATAGTCCTTTAATCTATAGAATAAGATATATATATATATATATATATATATATATATATATATATAAAAAGATATACCGACTAAAAGACCATATCCTCCTCTAAGTTCAATATAAATGATTTAAGAATAGTGAGTTTTTTTGTGAATAATCATTAGTTTTGTCCAATTGGGTTGGAACCATTCTCATAAATAAATGTAATAGATTAAGAATAAGATCATTGACTAGGATGTGATTTAAATCTAGTATACAATAATTCTTTAAATCTATTATGGTCATTGTTTTTCTAAAAAGAAGTTCACACCTTACCACCAAAAGTGATAAAATGGTAAAAAAAAAAAAAAGAAAAAAAAAAGGAAGTCAAGTTTGTAGAATAAACATATCAATGGTTATAAGAAAATGATTGTTAAAAGTGTAGGACGTAATAACACTTAATATGTACTAGTTGTATGATCAAATATTTCATTGATTTTAACCAATATTAGAAGGAAAAGATTAGTAGAGATTGTGTGTTGCTTCTTAGAGTGTCGAGATTATATTTGAACCAAGACAAACATAATATCCTAATGTAGATCACCTATCATGTGAGTCTTATGCCCAATCAACATCATAAACTCCATCAGATTAAGAATAGATGATTTCCTCGTGTAATCCATTTTCTAAAGTCCCTTTCAAGTATCTAAGAATCTACTAAAAAAAAACTTCCAAATGGGATTCTAATGGATTATACATAAATTGGTACACCTTATTCACATTGTATGCAATTTCTAATCAAGTGACTATCGTATATTGAAGTGCACCAATCACAAACCTAAATAGTTGCACATCATGGACAGGGTGACTTTCAACAATAGAAAGTCTTAGCCCACTTGTCTTAAGAGTGTTAAGACTCTTGGCATTAAGCATCTTAGTTATAGCCAACAAATCTAAGATGTAATTTATTTGTGATAAGTGAATTCCTTTTGCTATATTCTTAACCTATACACCCAAGAAGTAGTTAATCTCTCCCAAATCCTTCAAGCAAAAGTTGTATTCAAATCTATAATAAGAACAACAACTTCACTTTAGCTACTACCAGTTACTAAAATATCATCTATGTATATAAGAATAAAAGTGAAATGACGTAATTTGAAGGATTAATGATTGGTCCAACATTGTTGAGTTAAAACCAAATGAAACCGAAGTTGTTTTTAACTTACCTAATCAAGCACAAGGAGCCTAATTCAAACCATATAGCGCTTTATGTAATCTACAAACCAAATAAGGTGAAGAAGGATCAACAAATCCCTTTAATTGTTCCATGAAGACCTTTTCCTATAAGACCCCACTTAAGAATGCATTATTTACATCAAGTTGATTTAGAAGCTATTCGTGTGATAATGCTAAAGTTGACACAATTCTGATTGTGGTAAGATCAACCGTAAGGCTAAATGTCTCATTAAAATAAAATCCAGCTTGTTGATATAAACCCTTTTGCAACCAACCTCACTTTATACTTTTGGATTGATCCATTTGGATTCTCTTTCAGTTTAAACACCCATTTACAACTTATTTCTCTTCTACTAAGTGAAAGGGTGACCAAAGACCAGGTTTGATTTCATAAAAGAGCTAAGAATTCACCTATCAATGCAATCCTCCAATTTCCTATAAACCACTAAAAACACTTCTAGGTTCTATTACTGTAAGAAACACCTTGGGCCTAACAATTCCTCTAGTTGTTCCATGAAAACTTCTTGTAAGACCCCATTCAAGTATCTAATATAATCAAATGTGGAAACAAAATGGCTAACTAATGCAAGTGAATCAACAAAATTCTTTATCTTTAACAAATACTCATTCATCAACAACAGACCTTTCTTAGCACTTTGAAGTTGTGTTTTGAATTGAGTTACCTCTACTTTTGTTTGTGAGACAAAATAAATCTTCAGCTTTTCCTAGATTTGGAATGCAATTTCACATCCACTATACACATTAATACATCCTCAAACATAGATGAAAGTGTGCAAGAAACCAGAAACTAATCTTGTTGCTCCTAGTCAATAAAATCTAGGTTTACTTTCCTTGAAGCTTCATCAACATTGCTACGAAATTTTACTAGAGTAGCATTCACATCATGAATGAATTTTTGCAATTTATAACTCTTAATTGCAACAAGAACTTGTTGCCACTAAATCAAGAAATTACTCATATCAAGTTTCAAAGAGATAGAACGTGTGAATGAAATTGGAAATAATTTGGATGAAGAAGAAGAAAAGGTAGCTCGCATGGTGGTAGAAGTTGAAGGACCTTCCACTGTTGGCATCAATGGCTTTGATACCATATTAGAGGAGATAACATAAACATAAAAGAATCTAATTGAGTTTTTTATTAAGACTTCAAAAAATACATATTAAACTTTTATCTTAAATAGTTTTTTTACATGTTTCAAACTTCTAACTAATTTCAAAGTTAACTAATCCTAACAGCTTGATGAACTTCTCTGGTTGACTTAACTATCTTAACGCATAATATATATATATATATATATATATATATATATATATATATATATATTATATATATATTATATATATATATATATATATATATATATATATGTCCTTTTTAGTTTGGTTCCATTTTTAGCATTCGTACCATAGAGAATATATCGAAAGACTTATAATGGATAAATAGAATGGTTTTGTAGTTCAATTGTACTTTTACAATTGTACTTGGTTTTATAATAAAACAATTTGAATGATTACCTTTTCTATCATGTAGACTTATAATGAAGAGTGACAAATGTTTAGAAGATGAGCTACAACTTATGTAGCTAGCTATGCATGTTGCATATGCAATAATTCATGTTTCAATATGTCATCACTCAAACTATTTGGAGAGGTCAATTTCTATGAAGGAGATCATGTGCAACATACTTCATGGAAAAGACTTCCTTTTATTCGTCTATTATGAAGACTTTTTTTATTCATTTATTTTTTCAATATTGTGTTAATGTGTTATATCTTGTATTATGGTTATTAGAAATTAATCCTACAACCATGTCAAGTAAACTCAATTATAACAAAAAAATTTCTAGGCAAGACTTAAACCGAGAAGAGTTTATATAGTAGGATCATGTCATTTTGATTTTAAAGATAGATAATGAGTATAATAAATTTTATTTAATATATATAGGCATAATGACTAATCCTCAAGAGACCAATATTAAAGTCTTTTATCGACAGTTGCTTGATGATTCATCTTTATTTGTAGTGACCTTATAATTTAAAATTTTATGAGGAACACCATAACAATGTACATGAACATTAAAGAAGCTAATATGTTCATATTTCCTATAAAAATTAAAATTATTTAACTTTTATTGGGACCTCACAATCACGGACTAATATATTTTTCTCTTATATCTTTCTTTGTTCATGGTTCGATACTATGGTGTCCTACGAGGAACCACACCAATCGATCCCGAACTTGAATATTTAAATAAAATATTCAGTGAATGCATTATGCCACTGACTATCATTAATTGATTACAACCCCAACCAACTCATTCATGCCTACATTTTGTCAATGATTCCAGTTTGTTGAGTTTGAATTATGCCCGCAAAAGGACACTGCCACTAATTGACTGCTCAAGAAAAACACCCATTTACATATATAAAAATATATATCATATTATTAGCTCTAAACACCAAACCCAGAAAAAATTACTAAGATACAAGCCAAGAATATAAACAAATAAACCCCAGAAAAAAAAAAATCATCAAAAAATACAAACAACACCTAACAAAGCCAAAATTCCACTGAATTTGTAATCCAACTGGTGTAAGAACGATGGCAGCAAAGGAGCAGACCCTGATGTGTTGTCAGTATCATTTTCCTGTTTGGGGTCATTGAAGTTGGCCGGAACCACAGTGTCAGGGGCGGAGTCTCCTTCATCTCCAGAATCAGGGGCCACTGGACCAGGGGCCTCATCCGCTGGGTCTTTAAGGCTGGGAGGCAGGCCTTGTCCATGACTCACGTTCAGCTTGAAGTGCTGCCCATGCTTGCATTGCCAACCGTCGTAGTCACTGGAAAAGAAATAGGTCATTCCCTCCTTCATCAGGGGGACCGCCACCGTCACAGCCACGGGGTTGGTGGCGGAGGGATCGGTGGCCGACCACTGGTATGTGTCGTTTTCTAGGGCGTTCTCGTAATCGCAATGCTTGTAGGTCGTGAAATTGTAGGTTTGGACCACTGAATGGTTATTATCGGTGTTGAAAACTGCATTAACATTATAAAAAATAAAAAAATTCAGGAAATTTATTTTATCATCAAGAAATTTGCAATAATATTTAGGAAAATCAGTGGAATTCAGGTAAATTCAGATCGAAAGAATTAAGAGTTTTTTTTAATAAAAAATAAAAAATAAAAAATAAATAGAAAGTCTAAATTCAGTAAAAATTCAGCAATTAGGCAAGGTTGGATTCTTGCCGAAAAGGAAGAAGCATCCCATAAAAAGCATGTAATAATAGAAATTCCTGAAATGGATCGAGGAAAGAGAAAGTGGATTAGTGATGAGGGTATTGGAGGAGAACTTACTGAGGAAATCACCCAAGCTGAAGTTCTTGCCAGCAACCCATTTCTGGTAATTGACACTAGGCTCATGGAGGTTATCGTACCATCCCAAGGAGTCACCCACTGTGTAGTTCTTGTAAGCTTCTACACATCCTGAAAAAGAGACAAATACAAGAAGGAGAAGAAGAGGAAGAAGAAGAAACGCAGAGCCTGATCTCAACATTCTCTGTTCCATTCCCAGTTCTTCTGGGAGTTTGAGCAGAGCAGAGCACACAGCCAGAGACGCCTGATTTGGAATATTGAGATGCTGCTCTGCCAGCTTTTCTATACATCACCCCCTGCTTTTACTTGGAATTACCAAAATGCTCTCTCTCCCAATTATTAAGTAGATATATTTAATTAGGACGTGTACTTACCCATTCTTTATGGCCAATTCATTTTTGCAATTGAGGGATATTTGTAAGGAGAGATTCGCCACATGGCTCCACTCATTACCGCACATTCACAAAGTTGTCTTCCATTTGTACTTTTGGCCCGTCACAGTGACTTCATTTACTTATAATAACCAAAACTAAATCTAAGGAATCACTGTTTGACGAAGTTACAAAGTAACACTTAAAAAGCAATGCACATGATTAGATACATATGAATGGGATTAAGTTACAAAATAATAGGAACAAAGTATCGGAAACTTAAATGTCAAATTAATATTATATCAAGCGGTTAAGAATACATAATACATCTCGACCGTTGAACAAAACTGCAAGTATATGAAGATCATGATACACACAAATGAAATAAAGATACAAATAAATAAATATAAATTATATGATATAAGTAAATGAAACTCAAACGTAAAATAATGAGACTGACTTATATACATAGTTTGATATGATCGATTATATTTTTTCTATACACATACTTCGATTTTATAAAGAGATGTTCTTAATTAGCCTATCATTAGTTTCATTTAAAAATTTTATATTAATTATATAAATATTTCAATACTTAGGTGTTATTTGATAATTATTATTTTTTTAATAGATTTAAAAAAGCAGTTTTTAGAAAACAATTTTTGAAAAATGTTCTTTAATATTTTATAGAACAAAAATTTGTTTAGGAGCATGAAATATTTTTTAACATATTTTTTAAAATAATTTCGATATTTAATAATTTATTTTTTATTATTCTATATATTTGTATAATTATTTTTTAAAACCACTATTAGAAAACAAATAAAAATAATTAAAAGTTACTATCTAAAAATACCTTATTTTCTAATTATCAAACACATTCTTCTGTTTATTTTTTTTTCTTTTTATTGAAAATAAAAAATTATTTTCGAAAATAATCGTCAAATAAACTAATAGATTTTCCAAGACTCCTTTATTGTTTTTTTTTTTTTTTTTTTTTGGTTTTTTGATATCTAATTTGATAAAAACACCCTTTTATATTTTAGAAATAAATAAATAATTAATTAATTAATTTTACAAATGATTATAAAAAAAATAAGTATTAAAACTTTTTTACTCCTTCATTTCATAAGTTTTATCTCATGAAATAACATTTGAGAAAATATCAATATAAAAAAAAATTTCTATAATATTGCCTTTTAAAGGGAAATTTCATGAACCATTTTTCCCGCCACGTATCCTCCACTTGTTTTCAAATTAAAAGAAAAAAACAATAATCTGAGTGCAAAATTTTGAAATTCTTTTTAAACAATTTGATGTGATATAATTGTTTTTTCTAAGGTAAGGCTGGCATGTGTTAATGTGTTGGCCACTTTGGTTTACAACTGGTGCATGGCATGTGCCTTTCACGTGAAGCATCATGTGGATATGCCTTTAGATACAAGGAAGCATCATGGTCAAACTCAACTTAAATATAGCACAAGGCTTCTGAAGCTTCAACTTTTGGTTATTGCCTTCCATTTGGTCCAATTAAGTAGTACTAATTATTGAAATATTTTGAATTTTGAAGCATCAAATCCAAAAACTAAAACCAAACTTGTATTAAATATTAATGGTGGTTAGTGGTTTTAGAAAACGTTTCTGATTTTTTTTATATTAAAGATTTTTAAGTATTAAAAAAATTGAAAACATTTTCTAAAATTACTATCAAACGAATTCTAAATCATTTATAGTAATTTCTAAATAATCAATTACTTGATAATTTTTTTTAAAAATTATTTTTTTTATATAATAAAATAATAAATTATAAATAAATGTTGTTTAAGATTTTTATTTATGTCCAAATATTAATAAATAAATATTTTTGAAAAACATTTCTAATGAAAATATTATCAACAAAAACATTAGGTATAAAAGCGTTTTAATCATAGTCATTGCTAAATAGACTCTAATCCTAACTAAAAGTCTTGATTAAAACTATCACTTATTCATATAATTTATTTATGCTACTATGAGATTGATTAATATTAATGTATCGCTTATACCAAGAAATTATAGGTTATGTTTAATTTCTGAAAATTTTAAAGGAAAATGTAAAGAAAATAAAAAATATATTTAAAATCAATAAATTATTTATATATTACTTTGAGCTCATATCACTTATTTTAAATATTCGATATAAAGATTAAACAATTTTAAAATATATAAATTTTTATCTAATTCTAATTATATTTGATTTTTTCGGTATTTTCAATGACACAATCAAATATGAAAAAATAATTTTCATTAATATAACTTTTCTTTTTCTCAGTACTTTTTTAGAAATAAAATTTAAGCCAAATGATTGGTAAAATTTTAGTATAAGATGATTTTAGCTATGGATCTTAAAATGTGTGTTTTTTTCTAAGGAAAAAAGGAATTTAAAATAAAAGAAAAGAAAAAGAAGTAAAATGGTAATGATTCCAATATTTCTCTTCAAGATATCTGAACTTGGGTTGCTTCCTACAAGGACTTCCCCTTCCCTTCTCTCTTTGTTGCCCTAGTGGAATAAAACTTGCCTTGTGATGAGCCAACAGGCCACCCATTCATGTCTCAGCTTTATTTTTTTCCTTCGTGGTCCATGATTCCTACGATTTAAGAAAAGTAACATGTTCGGATGATTAGATAAAGTTTAGTCCTATGAAATTTGCCTTGGCATGAATAATAATGGTGGTTTCGTAATTTTCTCCAAATGTCATGTCTAATTTGTCGTAGCATGTTACAAAGGCCGGAGAACCGTAGAATTTTGGTGAGGAGGAAAATCTAGAGTACTTCTCAGTTGTTTTTTCGCTTTAACCTGTCGGTAGATCACACAGATCTGGACCATGGAGGTCCCACATAAGAGATCTTGAAGTAATTGTTGTGGACCGCCGGATTTGATTCAGTTTTGTCAGCTGTTTGGGGCCACTGCGATGTGGACAGTGAGAACGTAATTCGGACGCGTGTCCATCGGAAGTGTGTAGCGTACCGGTTCAGCATCAGAGCAAAAACAGGCAAGGCATTCTCAGGCCATGTTAGTTTTGAAGGAGGGTCGTGTCGGTGGGATTGGGGTGCGGCACGTGATATAATAGCTGGAAGATTGCTTTTCTAATTCTACCTAATACACGTGGCTCTAATTCTATCGTCCAATACTTGAGTTGATTATCTCCTCAGCCCTCACCACTATTTTTTTTTTTTTTTTTAATTTTTCTATATTTTTATGTAATCGCACTCAACATTTTAAAATGACCTACTTACCCCCCTCTCTCTCTCTTATCCTTTCTCTTTTACTTCATTATAAGCAAACCCCTCGTCCAATTCAAATACTCACTTATCCCTCACGAATGGGTTGGGGCCCATGGGACAAACTAGGCCCAACATTGGCACGTCAATGAATATGGTATTGGGGCAGGTTTTAGAGTTTTGGGTCAAAATGGTCCATTTTTGAAAAAAATTGTAACATTTAACCGTTTTTTGAAACTTATATTCAAATTGGCCTCTTTGGTGCCACATAGGCGTCATATCATTAAAAAATATTTTTTTTTCGTCATTTTTATGAAAGCCGCAGTTGGCAACTGTGCTACATTTTTTATCATTTTTGAACTAAAACCGTAGTTGACAACTACGGTTTCATTTTTGAACTAAAGCCACAGTTGACAACTGCGGCTTCATTTTTATACTAAAGCCACAGTTGCCAAACGCGATTTCATTTTTTAACTAAAGCCACGATTGGCAATTACGACTTTAGTTAATTTTTATTTAAATTTAAAATTTAATTAAAAATTATTAAATTACTATTTATGAATAAAATTTAAAAATATACTTAAATAATAAATTATTTATATTTAAATTTAAAATTCTAGTATTAATTCAACAAACATAAATTGATAAATAGAATATATTATAAATGAATATTTTATTTATTAATAAATTAATAATCTTAAAATAATAAACTTATATAACATATAAATAATATATAAAATTATATAATTTATTAATTTAAGATATTTAATTTGTTATTTTTTAAGATATTAATTTATTTGTATTATGATAAATTTATTTTTATCGAAATAATAATATAGCAGTTGATAATTGAGATTTCAATTATATTTTTTTTTTACTTTCAAATTTAATTAAAAACTATTAAATTATAATTTATGATTGAAATTTAAAAAATATACTTAAATAATAAATTATTTATATTTAAACTTAAAAATCTAGTATTACTTCAACAAACATAAATTGATAAATAAAGATATTATAAATGAATATTTTATTTATTAATAAATTAATAAACTTAAAATAATAAACTTATATAACATATAAATAATATATAAAATTGTATAATTTATTAATTTAAGATATTTAATTTGTTATTTTTTAAGATATTAATTTATTTGTATTATGATAAATTTATTTTTATCGAAATAATAATATACTTTTAAGCTGTAGTTGGTAACTGAAATTTCAAATATAATTTTTTTTACTTTCAAATTTAATTAAAAACTATTAAATTACAATTTATTATTGAAATTAAAAATATATACTTTAATAATAAATTATTTATATTTAACTTAAGAATTTAGTATTACTTCAACAAACATAAATTAATAAATAGAAGATATTATAAATGAATGTTTTATTTATTAATAAATTAATAATCTTAAAATAATAAATTTATATAACATATAAATAATATATAAAATTGTATAATTTATTAATTTAAAATATTTATGTAGACCCCCATTTTGGAGACCTAACTATCTTGAGCTCTTTTTGCCAGGTGTCGCAGCCATGAGTAGCCACATGTCGATTCCCGTCTGGTTGCTATGGCCTCAGATAGTGGAATCAAGGAGCAAACAAGAGGTTGACACGTGTAAAGGGGATTCTGCAGGCCATTAGGAGGAGCGTATGAGAGAGGGGATATTCTGCAAAGAGTAGGGTTGCTTTTGGGAGGTTGGTTAGGAGATATTTTTCTAGGAGGGCAAATCCGGGAAGAAGAGGAAAAAGATTGGTTGGCAGAGGGGGACCGAGGAGCTATAGGGTGTAGCTTTTGCTATGAGAGAGAAAAAATCGCAGAGTAGGGGTTTTTTTTTGGGTGGCTGTTTCTGCAGAGATTGTTGGAGGGGCAAATCCAGTAGAGAAAGGAGATTTTGAGCATTGCATTTTTTCTCGAGGAGCTTCCGGGGGGAGTTTTTTTTTTTTTTTTGGGAGATGAGGGGAGTTTTCTGTGGCATGGTAATTTTAGGACGTGAGACTTGAGAGAGAGAGAGAGAGAGAGAGAGACTTGAGGGAGAAAGAGACTGTGTTTTCTGGGTTAACGAAGAAGAAAACGTAGAGAGTGGTAGAGAGACATTAGAGAGGTTTGAGGGGAGCAAGATGAGGTGTTTTTGGCTGCCATTCTTGAGGGTTTACAGCTCTCGGAGAACCAAGTGTTTTGGCTTCAAGGGAGGCATTCAGGGTTTGATCATTTCCCACTTGAGGTTTATTCACTTTTACAGTCATATTCTAACCATTTCTGATGTTGGGATGCTCATTTTTTACTGTCTAAGACTTTAAGTTGGTTTCTCATCTTTGTTTGCTTGATCTCTGATTATTCCCATGCTAGTTACATGATGTTTATGCTATCTCCTTATATGTCGAAACCACTCATGCTGCTCCACCAGTTTTTTGAAGCTCCTTGGTTTTCATGAAGTTATGTTTAATGTTGTTATCTACTCTTGTACATTCTCTATTCTTCTTCATTTTCCCTTCTGTTTCTCGTACTTTTGGAATGGGTATCCTGTTTGGGCTGGCCATCTGGATTGAAATGTTTCTGAAGGAGATCGGCATCTGAGTCTTTTGGAGATATCTGGACAAGGAAAGCATATGAGTTTGCTTAGGCAGTCTAAGTTGAAGTAAACTGTGGAACTAGGCTCTAGTTGTGGTTTAGTTGGCTGCATTGCTGCTCTTTTGGGTGCTCAGGTTTTCTTACCGATCTCCCTGATAGATAGAGATGGATGAAGCTATCTAGAATGCCATGTGATGAACGTATTACTTATGCCGACAAGGAGTCTCTCGTTGTAGGCATTGAGTTGTTTGTTTTTGGTCGTGAATTGTCAGGATTTGCAATTTGGATGTACAGATTGCTTACTCGTGATTGGTCAAGATGTCCTCTGATGAACTTACCTCGTGGTCTCTTTGGTTCTAGCAGCCTTGGGGAAATTGCAATTGTTGTTGGGGGAAGTGACAAGAATGACCATGTTTTAAAATCTGCCGAGCTCTATAATTTTGAGTTGGGTACGTGGCAAACATTGCCAGATATGAACCTGCCACGTAAACTGTGTTCAGGCTTCTTTATGGATGGGAAATTTTATGTAATAGGAGGCATGTCGATGCCACAGCCGCAGGTGTTGTTTCATTCTTGCATGGTCACTCACCAAAGCCTCCATCTCCGCCGAATCCAAACATCCTCACACCAATCAAGCCCACCCACTAATCAAATTCATCTTTCATCCATCCCTACACTCTTTCACCCACATGCATGGAAACCATGCACACATCTCATTCGCGCTCGCGTCATACCCATTCCCCAACTTTCCCATGCCCATTTCCACGCAAACACATACCGCCCATTTTCTATACCCCCCATACCTCATGCATAAACCCAATCTCTTTGCTCCATACCCAGCCTATCCCTATCCATCTCCATCTTTCTCTCTCTATATCCATGTAAATACCCATTTTTTCCATGTCCACTGCATTTCATATTCATTTTATACCCCTCATGCCCACATCGTTACCCATTTCTGTTAACCTAAAATTGCCCTTCATGCTCACTGCCCATTTTCCTTTGATTGGATCCCTATGCTACCCTGGGGCTGTATTCTCATGACATTGCCATAGGTCAAGTCTTGTATAGGCTTGGATCAGTTGAACAGCTACAAGAGAAGAACTAAGGTTGTGTTGATGCTTTCCGCTGTGTCCATGTTAGTGGCGTAATTGAGCGGCTAGATGAATGCGCAGTTGGCATGAATACTGCTCTTGTTCGATGCTTTTGGCTTCGAAAATTCATCCACAAGGGACTCTGCACACCACGTTGCATGCAATGGTTATAAGGTTCTGCTACCAGATTTATTTCGTGGGAACCCTTGGGTGAAGGACCAACTGAAAATCATGTTTTAACAATGGCTAATTACTCAAGACCCCCAAAGAGTTGCTCGAGATACTGACATGTCGGTAAAATGGCTGGTTGATGGAGTCATAGTTGCAGGAGCCACAGAGAAGCTCGGTGTCATCAGGTTTTGCTTTAGAAACGACCGCGTGATTGGCATTCTAGCCCAAGACCGAGGTGCTCATTTCGATACTAGTGTCTCTTTCTATGGGACGAGAATCAACCCATCTGCGGCAGCCTATGTAAAGGTACCCGTATTGTTCACTTCAAGGGATGATGACCCATGTTGTCCGATCAATTTGTTGAAAGATATTGAGAAGAGCATCGTCAGAGGAAGCTCAATGATAGGTTGTACATGCCGCGATCCGTCATCCCAAAAATAGTAAGATGGACGAGGCATTGGTGAGACCTGGTCGGTTTGATCATCACATTTGCTGTCCTTAACCCAAATGTAGAAGGACAGAGGCAGATTATGGAATCCAATAAGTCAAAGGTTCTGAAAGAGGATGATGTTGATATGATGATGATTGCTAGAGGAACCCCTGGGTTTTCAGGTACTGATCTTGCAAACTTGGTCAATGTTGTTGCTCTCAAGGCAGCTATGGAGGGCATCAAAGGAGTTCGGTCATGAAAAAGGAGGTTCATGTACATCCAGCACAATATGGACTTCACTAATAGGCTTTCTGGATAGATGATTTTGTGTACAAGCAGTCTAACGCCAGTGGGTCAAGGTCCATTGTAAGAAGGGAGTGAAGTTGGCTAACTCAGTTCTGGATGATCGCGAGGAGGAAAACTGGGCATTGTGGCCGTCTATAAGGCTTCTCGGTGCGTCATTCATTGGTTGAAATGGGGAGTAAGTAATATTTGAACCCTATTTATCCAATGGCTGAACCCTATTTATCCAATGGTTGAACCCTATTTATCCACTCTGGGATTCATGCTTACGTGGTCGTCAATTCCTATTTCTTCCACTTATGCATGAACTGCATGGCCATCTTCAGGATACCTGTATTTCTGCCATTGCTCTCTTTTATTTCCTCATTCTTTAATTGTGAAAATAATTTTTCCAAACTCCATTTTATAAATAACCTTTTTCAAATTTTGGTTTTTAAATAATTCTAACTCTCTCATTTTTCATCATTTTTTTTTTTTTAGGTTCCAAAATCTCATTTTCAATAAAACTTTGCCGCCATTTTCTCTTCTAGGGGGCAATACTCATATCTTCTCTATTTTTTAAAACGATTTTAAATAAGCATGAATTAAATTCTGTAATTCCAAGTGATGGAATTTACGGAATTAGTTCATGCAAAAATAAACGGGTTTTGGTGTAGGCCCCACATACATGATTTTGATGATTGATTGGTTGATTGATTAACTTGAGTATCACACTTGATTGATCCATTCTATTTTATGATATGCATGAGATTATTCTTTAATTGTGCACTAACCCCCCTCTCTAGATAGCGTATGATGGCTCGTTGCCCAGGTATGCGCTCATTCTTATTCTGGTCCCGCTATATGCATGTTTTTTATATTCATATGTGCATAATTGATTTGAGTATTTATCGATTTTCTCATTGATTGTCATATCAGCTTCATCTCATTAGTAGAGACCCGACTTTAGGGACTTAGAGGGGTGCTATGGTCTTTACCGTACCTTCCCGATAAGTAACCTGACCCCCGAACTCGACCCTGATTTTTCGTAGATCACCTTTTCCAAAATAAGGAGTCGCACTTAGGGTTTTTCTTTCTTATTTTGTTTACCCTTTAAAAATAAAACAAAAATAAGTGGCGACTCCAAGTCATTTTCAAATAATCAATAAAATCATTTTAAAATAAAAAATTCGAGTTCGCCATCGAGTGGGAAACGCATGACCCGAAATGCGGTGTCCACAATTTAATTTGTTGTTTTTTAATGTATTAATTTATTTGTATTATGACAAATTTATCTTTAACGAAATAATAACATACTCTAAGCCGTAGTTGTCATATATAGATTTTTTTGCAAAATTAGTTAATGAAAATTAATTACAAAAAGTCTACTACAAAATGTAATTTTTAATAGTTTAATTAAAGTCACAAAAAATATCCACTAAACATTAATATAGTAGAAAATAAAAAACATATATAATTTGACATGCCTCCACAATGAAAGAACCTATGTGTAACTGGTACTCTTTTCCTTTTTGGATGCTCCTCTCTAACTATAGCAGGTACTGCATGTGACACATGAAGAATATTTGTCTGTGATGGGGCTAGAGCTGGAAATAGAAGTGGTGGTGGAGGTAGCAATCTAAGTCAACGTAGGCCCCACCTACCCCTCGGAATGGCTGGCGGTAAATCTAGCTGAGTAGATGTGTCAATCTGCACTAATGGTGGGTCTAAAGAGGTAAGAGGTTGTAATTGAGGTAGGTCTAAAGAAGTAGGGGTTGTATTGATGGTGGTTCTGAAGAGGTAAGAGGTTGAGCTGATGGTGGGTCTGAAGAAGTAGGGTGCTGCACTAATGGTACGTCTGAAAAGATGGGTGACTGTACTAATCATGAGGATAAAAAGGTAGGGGCTGTAATGATGCTGATACTGACGATGTGATGGGCTAACAACTACTATATCTATCTCTCCCTCGAGATGTCGACCGACCTCGAACAAGTGGTGGTCGAGCAACTGTCGACTGAGCTGGTGACCTACCTCCTCCATGCTCTACATGTGGGAGACAATAATCCTCCCGAATAATGCACATAACATCAGTGGTCATACAAATAATATCAACAATACCAGTGCGGCAATCATCAATATCAGAGTCCTCCAATGCATGACCTCCTCGAGATATGATAGATGTCATAGTCTCAATCTGTCACATAAAATGATATATAATTATTTGTTGGAATAAATATTATACACAATATGTACATAATATTAAAATGATACAAACCAATAAGTGGGCAGATAAAGCAGTAGCCTGGTACCTCATAGGTCTAAAATCATCCATAGGTGTAATAAAACGACGTGTAATACGATGATACCATGTCATATACGGAGCATGGTAGTCCATATGAGGCCCTATATGCTCCGCAGTGACAATGTGGTCCCCCTAGCCTCCCATAATGCCACGTAGTGCTCATGATATAACCTCTAATCAAACTGAGGTCGACCACGTCGATTTATGGAGTGAAGGTTAGAATCTATAGGGGGTGTCGAAGGAATACCTTGTATGATTTTAAACTGTCGCAACACATCCTCAGGACGATGCCACTCAACAATATAAAAAAAAAGAAAAATAAGTGGTGACATCGTCTGCCAAATATCCTGATCAGCTAAACAAATGTCTGGAAGCAACGCTAGTATCATCATCTGTGTAAGGCTGCCATAATACCTGATATATTCATAAATGAGTATGTATTTAATAAAGTTTAAATTATATTATTAATATTAATAATCTTGTTAAAGAATACTAATATTTAGCCCAAACCTGATCAAATCGTTGTCTATCAAACTCATCTTTGTATGTGACCAAGACATGATGAGGTGTGTCTGTATGAGATAAGGGAACTCTCCACCTACTCCCTAGTGCATCTAGTGGGAATCTCTCATCTACAGGTACTGGTGCATGGGGAAGTGATCTACTAGGATGACCCACTTGTAATCGCTCCTATGACCATAGCTAAAAATGAAATAAAATTATGTTTAAATGCACATAATTATGACAAAGTTACATAATTAATAAGACTTGTAGTTATACCTGCAACAAATGTAATGGTCCTGTAATAGATTTTGTACTATCTAAGCTAGCTCGACATAACTCTCGATAAAGATGTGCTAGTGTTGCACTCCCCCAACTATACTATGCAGTCTCACCAAAATCTCTTAACATGAGTAGAATTGCTAATTGGATGTAAACCCCCTTCTTATCTGGAAATAATGAACCACTAACTGACAATAGAAGATAAGCTCTAGCATGACGCTGTAACGTAACCTCATCTACAACCCCTGGTGGTAAGTGGGAGAAATGGGTAGTAATAAAACGAACTGTAAGGGATGCTCCACGAATATCAGTCTCTGTCAGTCGAACACCCAATAACTCCTCACAAAGTGCATGCCAATCAATATCTGTAGAACCAGTGATAGGATGACCATGTACACGTAATCCAAATAAGATGGCTACGTCTTGCAATGTGATGGTCATCTCACCAACTGGCATGTGGAATGTGTGCGTCTTTGGGTGCCATCTCTCTACCAGTGTAGTAATCAAAGTCCAATCAACCTTAACATGGCCCACTCGATGAAAGACATAAAATCCTGACTGTATAATGTATGGCCAAACATGATCATCCAAAACCCACTCTCGAAGCATCCTGTGTCGGCAAGTCAAAACACTACCCATATCTGGATCAACACGAATGGTGGATGATTGATGTCGATGTTGAAGAGTAAGCACAGATGTATCCTCAGGGTTAGGACGAGCACGAAACAACGGAGTATCCATGTTTGCATGTACATCAATACATGATATAAACAAAATATGAATGAATGGACAATAAACAATAATATCTAACAACATGAATTTCATTATTAAAATTGTAAAAATTTGAATAGTATTTCCCCTAAACAGTAGAGATTCAATTTTTTACAATGTAACCTGATATAAGTAAAATATGAATGAATTGACAAAAAACAACAATTTCTAACAACATTAATTTCATTATTAAAATTTTAAAAATTTGAACAACATCTCCCCTAAATAATAGAGATTAATATTTTTTTTCATGTAACCTGATATAAGCAAAATAAGAATGAATTGACAAAAAATAATAATTTCAAATAAACAAATGTCAATAAGATGTTCAATAAGATAGTTTCTACATATATCTTAAAACGATTAAGGTTAATACTAGTAAATTAAAAAATAACAATACAATAAGATGTTCATGAAGTACATCAACTCCTCCTATCATTGGTTTCTCTATTAGGACAAGAACGTCGATTGTGACCCGATTGCTTGCAAAGTCCACATGTTTGTACAGTTCTAGTTTCCCTTGCATCCATCTCATTATGCAAATGACTTGATTTTGGTCGACCAGAAGTTAGCCGTTTCATTGAGTTTGAAGGCACAATTATCGGTCCATTATATTGAGGCCACTCCAACTCATCAAATATCGGATAAAACAAGGAAGCCCATGTTGATAGGTAAGTACGTGTGGTGTAATAACGTTGTACAAATTGTCGAAAATCAATTGCTCGACAATGACAAGCAGCAAGAATGTGCGAAAATGGGAATCCTAACAAAAGTGTTTTGTTACATGTGCAAGACCCCGTTTGAAAGGTAACATGATATGTGCAAGGTTTCCTATTACTGCTTCCAACAGAGTGTCTAGTTTTAACATGAAAATGTCCCGCCACATGATCATACAAAAGAACCTCATGTGCACCCGCCTTGACAACTTTAGCCTTTATCTTGGCGTCAATATGTGGAGTGAATTCTTCACCTGAAGCGAGCCGACTGGCACCATGCTCTCGCTTGACTATGAAGTAACTGTTAACCCGATAGAAAGTTAACTGGACTAAAGTTGTTATTGGTAAGTTACGAGCACCCTTAAGGACACCATTAAAAACTTCAGACATGTTAGTTGTCATAATCCCATATCTCCGCCCACAATCATGTGAGAGTGCCCATTTTTCAAGAGGAATTTGCTCCAACCAATTTCTAGCCTCAACATTTATCCGGTCAATTGTATCCATGTAAGAAATAAATTTTTTAACTTTACTCTCCATAGTAGCCCTACACATGAGATCCTTTAAAGTCTTATATTTGAACTTTGTGTTGAAGTTACTCGCTAAATGACGTATGCAAAATCTATGACAAGCATCTGGCTGAGTCCATCCCGAATATGTTTCATTGATAGCAGCTATAATGCCAGGATGATGATCAGAAATCAGACACAACCCTTTCCTTTGTGTTACTCCAACTCTGATACATGCCAAAAACCAACTCCAACTATTTGTATTCTCTCATTCTATAATGGCAAATGCAAGTGGAAACAATTGGTTATTACCATCACATCCCATAGCAATCAGCAAAGTCCCTTTATATTTTCCATACAAATGTGTCCCATCAATACTAAGAACTGGTCGACAGTGTGCAAACCCTTTAATAGATGGAGCGAATGCTCAAAAAACACGCTGAAAAATTTCTTCATTCGGGTTGTTTCCAGGAACCATTTTGGAATACATAATGCATCCAAGATTTGATTGCTCCAAGGCAAGGAAGAAACTAGGCAACTCTGCATAAGACTTGTACCAATCACCAAATAATCGAGTCATTGTTTTCCTTTTTGCCTTCATTGCTTTTTGATAAGAAATTTGGTAACCAAATTGTTCCGCAACAACAGCTTGAATTGCAGCAACTGTAATGGTCATTTCTGTCTTCACCAATGTTTCAATATACTTAGATACAAAGCTAGAATCCAACTGTGAATGGTCTTGATTAATACATGGATTGACACATGTATAAGGACCTTTGTACTTTGTGATTCTAAACATACCCGTATCTTTCACTGTCATTGCCTTTAGTCATCATTGGCACTCTGGTGCTTTTTTACATTAAAGAACTAACACACTTGCATTTGATCTATAAACAGTAAACTCTTGGTGCACTTTTATAGAAAACATCTTCACAGCATGTTGCAAATATGATTTTGAGGAAAATATTTGGCCAATTGATAATTCCCCAACAACATTTCCTAAAGTTGGCTTTTTCCATGCAGTCCAATCACTTACAACACAATTAATTGCTTCGTCCATATTTAAAAATTGTGGTGTAGGTGGCATATGGTATGAAACGGGTACAAATGTTTCCTCTAGGTTGTCATTAGAGATATTAAATTGGGTGCCATGTGGGGAGGCAACTAGTGATGTGTTTTCAACCTCAAACTCAACCTCAGGATTATTAGACCTATCACCAACTTCAAGGTTCACAAATATTGTGCTTTCACATTTCACAACTTGTTGGACCATCACCAAATCAATATTTTCTGTTTGACAACAATTTTCATCATCATTAGGTAAATGAATCTCATCTGTGTCGATTGCATCATCTCTATCATCTTCCTCATCTCTCTCATTTTCGTCATCAACATCAGTATCACCTATTGATAATCGTGTCAAATGACCCATTTCATTACTCAAATGATAGTGGTTGGGAGTTTGCTCTATGAATAATTGAACTGAAGACATTCCATACTTCGATGGCACCAATAGCATACGTGCAACTGTCCGATCATTTCTCACCACTAATGGTTGAAATTTGTTTATTTTAGTTGGATGGCGACATTCTAAGACTAACTGATAGTCTCTGTCAACACCAATGATATCATATATCATCTTCAACAACTCCACAAAGGTCGTATGAATGGGCACATCTATAGGCTCAATCTCTACATTATTTCCAATATATTTCAAATCCGTTTCTGTCCTCAAAATTGTTCCATTCTAATAACATAGCACTTCTATTGTGGAATCAGTCATAATTGTCTTCACATAAATAATAACAAAAGGTTATTACATAAAAAAATAATATTTATTCAAGTAAAAAATAATACTTTATGGTCAATGATTCATAAAATACAATAATAAACCTAATAAATATTGGAATGTAACAAAGCTTCATGTCTAAATACCAAGTTCAACTAAAATGAAAGCAATGTATAAGCAAATAAGTGTATAAGTAAAGAGTAGGATGATATTATGAATTAAAATTATTTTTGTGGTCTAATAAAATGTTTTACATGTGTTTGGGTTACAAACACGTTTAATTTATTTTTCTAATTTCATAATTAGGATGAGATTAAATTTTAATATTTTTTTGATAAAATGAAATTAATATTTTATATTAAAAATTAAATTTTAAAATAAATATATGTTAATTATGTTAATTTTTTTACAACTCAAAATTATTTGTTAAATATATTTTTAAAAATAAATATATGTTAAATACGTTATTTTAAATAAAAAATAAGATTTTCTAAAGAACCTTGTAAAAAAAATAATTTTCAATATCTCATAATTAAAAACCATATCCTAAGGTTATTATATTGTTTTATATATGGAACATAAAATTAAAAACTTTGATATTCTATTTGGTGTTATTTTAAAAATTAGATCCTGAAAATCATATTTGATAACCTTCCTTGCTATTATGCTTGCACTGCAGAATGTAGATAGCATGTAGATGTGATTCTAAATTCTAGTATAATAATAAAAATGCTTTCTTGGCATTTTTTTTTATATATTCCCTGGCATCACACCCTACTTGAACATCTAGACATGTCCAAGGGCCACACCATTTGTAGTACTGTCTAGTGTGCACTCACGAAAATGAAGTACAACCCAATTGACAAAGGATCACATAAACAATATGGTCCCCACCCACATTCAATTTCTCCAATCCATAATCAAAGTTTTTCCAGATGGGTTCACTTTTGGCCTCCCTTTCATCCTCCTCCACTCCCATCACATCCACAATCTAGTAGTCTAAGTGGAGTCATCAAACATGAAGTATATGGTCTATTTTAGAATAGGTTTTTTTAGAGTTGGACCATTCATTTTATACTTTTACTATTTTATTTTAATAATATTTTTATTAAAAGTATGGGTAATTTTGATATCTTTAAAAAATTAAATTAAATAAAAATTAAATTTTTGGATATAACCAAACACAAAAGTCTTTTTAAAGAGAAAATGTCTGTACTTTAAGAATCTGGTTTTTTTTTTTTTTTTTTTATAAAAAAAGTGTTTACTCATATTTGAGAAGTTTTCTTGATATCAAGGCAAAAAAATTCTAGATGAGTATTTTATATTTAAGAGCTATTGAGACAAAATTATTCAAGATCTCTTGATCAGAAAAAACATTATTTATTCATTTTTTTACTTTGAAATTGTTTATATCCAAAATCATTTTTTTTCCTAGCAAACATGTTATATATATATAGTCATGCAAGATACATCCAGTTTATAATAGAAACATTAAATTTAGATAACCAAAAAAAATATATTTAAATAACTATAAAATATATAAAAATATTTCTACAGTTAACAGAACACGTTTCCCAGACCTCAATTCGTTACTTTTAAAAAGCTAGTATTTTATATTATAACCTCAAATAGATGAGCAATTCATAACAATTCTTCCATAATAGTAGAACTTCTATCAAATACTTCTATTTGATTTGGGAAAAATAAAATATTTTGAATGTTGAGGCCTTTCCTTCTTCAAAGACAAGGAATGAGTGTAAGTGAATGCATGGGTAGACTGACACAAAAATAAAACATCCTAAATTCAATCATATTAATGACAATGTGTTGTCTCACATTCAGAACAAGTAGAAGTTGGAGACATCTTTAAGAAGAGATTCAATCCAACATATCATCGGTTCAGCCAAAGTCACAACCACTTTACAAAACAGAATATCGCCAGATTTCTGAAACATGACTTGGAGACTCACATTAATTATTGAGTCGGTCGAAATTCTTAGCAAACACATTCCCTATTCCACTCAAATTCTAAAAAAAGAAAAAAGAATTAAAAATCATTCCGTTCAAATATGTTTATCATTATTTACAACTTTCATTTTTTTTTAAATCTGTTATCTATGGCTATTAATATTATTAATTAATGCCCCATGATAAATTCAAAAAATTCTTTTCGATTAATCCTAATTTTTTTCCCCTTAACTACAAAATCTTATGAGTTAATTTCATATATATGATAATATCCTCATAAATCCTTTTATTATTTAAATATTATATTTTTGTTATTTCAAAATTTAAATTAAAAATGCATTCTAATCTCTATGTGTAATGCATTTTCTACCCAAAGTCCAAACCAATTTGAACCTCTCCTAATCCATTTCAAGCAACCATTTCATACTACAAATTTACATAATTAACCCTATTTTTTCTTTCATCTTTGAAAAATGATGGAGATGGATTTAGTATATAAATAATATTATCATAAATCCTATTACTATTCAAATATTATATAAAATTAATTTGATTGAGAGTCATGACTCATGCACACACAAATATTAATCCTGGGATACCTAAAAAATATTTAAAATATAATATAAATTTTAAATTATTAAAATAGAAATTGGATAATTTTTTGGTGGCCAGCTGCTTATTGAAACAAAAGGTTATTGCAAATATGGACTTAAATAAAACAAACCCAGAACCTCCACTTTTTTAAGCAACAACCATTTTTTTCATGTTCATTTCCTTTTCTTGTTCTATTTTTCAGGACATTAAAAACTCATTTTAATTAAGCCCAACAACTGCAATGGGAGGCCTCGATTTTCTGTGACAATAATTTACTCTCCTTGTAGCCAATTCTCACCAACCAAACAAAGCAACAAGTGTAACACAATCAACACAGCCCACACTTCTCACCTGTTTTTCCGTAGACTAGTAGCTCCTCAATGCCGACACCGCAGGCCTAATCCTCCCCAACGACTGCCCCAAAACCTTCCGATACAAACAACCATCAATTCACGATAACCACACTCCCTAACCAATCATTCACAACAATGGAAATTTTTTTTTCTAAAAACCGAGATTTTGAGATGGGAAAAAAAATGGGAAAGTGCCAAAAACTTTACATAAAATAAGCCAAAAAGAAGATTAGGACTCACCTCAAACTTGATACTTTGTAGCTCCAACGTCTCTTTCGGTGGCCCACTGGTGAGGCTAGGGTTTAGAACGAAAAAATCACACATAGATGGGAAGAGAGAACAACAGCACTGGGATGAAAATGGTAAAGTAAAAACAGTATAAAAAATTGATTTCTATGCTGATGTGGATTCAATGGGCCATTTTGAACATTAGTTTGGAAATAAGCCCACTTTCAATATTAAGTTTCAGCACAGGCCCATTTTGGCCCAAAAGTCCAGGTTTTACTCGGCCTGGCTTGACTACCCAGCCAATCAGTCCAAATAATCCAGAAAACGGGGATTTGAATTAATAAATTAATGACATGTTCATGTTATTTATGAAGAAGGGAATGAAATATTCCTTCCTTCAACTCTTAGGTTACGGTTGGTTATCCAAAAGTGCTTAGTACTAAGGCGGTATTTTTTTTATTAAATAGAAAAAGTTAAATATTTTATTTTTTATATTCAATTAAAAATAACTTATTAATACTAACCAATATAATTTTGACTTTTTCTAATAAGTTAAAAGTAACTTATTAATATCATCAAATGTAATTAAAGTGAATTTGTTATTAAGTTGAATAAAAAAATAAAATATTTTGATTTTTTCTATTTAACCAAAAAAACCAACACCACCTAAGAAAATAATTTTTTCATATTTGATTATCAAAAAATAAAATATTGTAGACCCTTATTTTGGGATGTATTTGTGCGAGTATCATTTTGGCAGATGGCAAGTTTTTAGAGGGCCACATGTTGCCTCAAGTTTGGTCATTATATAATGACATCTTGCTTGTTAAGGAAATGGTGGTTTGGCTAAGGGGCAATAGGTGAAGGACACGTGTTGTGGGATATATTCTAAAGCCGTTGAGGAGAGAGATGAGTGTTTTGTGTTGGTTACAGACAAGGAGAGTGTGTTGGTTACATGGAGAGGAGGTTGCAATGGGGATGGTTTGAGGGAAATTACCAGTGAGGGGCTTGTGAAGAACCAAAGAGAGAAAGAGAGCTTGGAGAGGAGGGAACGAGCTGGGGAGAAAGGAGGTTTTTCAGAGAAAGAAGTTGAAAGAGAAAAACAGAGCATGAAGAAGACAACTTGAGGAAGTAAGACGGGCTGGAAGAACTAAGAAAGAAGCAGAGGGGGAGTTGGTCCAGGTTGATCACTGTAAGCTTCATGTTTTCCTAACTATTTTCACACTCTTAAACACTGTTTCATGTTGGTTTCTATGTTTCATTTTGCCGATTGAGTGTGTATTAGAAACCGTCATGTTTTATTGAGTCTGAGATTGTTTTTCATGCTTCCACATTTTAGGTTATGTTTTGTCTTCTTCAGCTCTGTTTTATACTCACTGTGCGACATTTGAGGATATTATTTACATTCATATTTTGAACCCACTTTGGCATTTCCATACACGGGCTCTTAAGCTCATTAATAAGCCTCATTCGATGGCCTAGTTGTTTGTTTCTTTTAAGCTCTATTTCTATGGTTATTTCCTTGTTGTTGTCTTTATCTGTTTCTGGTGTCTATCTATGGTGCACATTAAGAGGTGAACTTTTGAATGATGTTCTGTGCATCCATCTAAGTGACCCGTGGGTCAAAAATGGCATTCAGATGGTGATACATAGTTCTCGGTGGAGGAAAACACGTTGATGTATTTTTGTGGAGGAATAAGATCTCTGCTGGGGTATTTGGCAGAGCCATTATTATTCCTACGCCACCACCTTCATCAATAAGTCTCCACCTCGTTGCCTGAAAGTTTCTATAGCAGTAGTTGTAAATCAGGATGGTGCACCAGCTTCTGGCCGGCGACATCATCGACGCTTTTAGCAAGACTTGCATGGCTCCTTTTGCTCGCCTCACCATCCTCTTTTAGGTTCAGGATATGCAATCTGATGTTGCCTTATGTGACAAAGCCTTTTCAATTCATTGAATTGGTGGTCTCTAGAGACAGGTACAGAGTGGAGGGCAAGAATGGTGGGCGCTTCGTCATTGCAACTGCGACTTCTCTTTTCCTTTGTAGGAGATCGGTTTGTTTAGTCACGAAGGGCGTGTTCGATAGTGGGCGGAGTGTGGCAGCGGAGAATGGGTTGCTTTCGGACTTTGAATAGTCATGTGGGAGTCTGGATAAGGAACTGCTGGCAAAGGAGGTCCTGGCGACGGTGGTAGCTTCTGTGCTGTTTTCTGGGAAGCCTAGCGAAAGACAATATATTTGCTCTTGGAAATGTGTTTTATGATTCGAATGATTGGTTGGAAGCACTTGAGGCAGACATGATTTTCTTGGGCATACCAGCAACCCACTCAAAAATGGAGACGAGGAACTTCAATTGATTCAGCCAAGACCTTCTAATTTGTAAGAATTATGGGAAACTGGGCCATGGAAAAGACAACGAGTTTAATAACCTATACTCATTCCACCATCAAACCCATTCTTTATTTTTTTTTTTCTCTTTCACAATTTCCTCCACTTAAGCTTCTTCCAACCCTCTTTCATGCGTATGCAGCCCACATTTCCATTTTAATTCTACATTTTAATTTTTTTTTTTATCAAAGTTTAATTTCCCAAAATTTCAATCTTCAAATTTAATTTAAAAAAATTTTATTTTCAAATAATTCTTCAAAATTCGAATTTTCAAAATCCCATTCTCAAATAATTTTTCCAAAATTCCTATTCTCAAATTTATTTTTCAAGACTCCAATTTTCAAATTTATTTTTTAAGAAATCCAATTCTCAAACAATTCTTCAAAATTCCAATTTTCCAAATTTCCATTTTCAAATAATTTTCCAGAATTCCAATTTTCAAATTCAATTTTCACAACTTCCATTTTCAAATAATTTTCAAAATTCATATTCTCAATTTTGATTTTCAAAACTCTCATTTTCAAAATTCCAATTTTCAAATTTAATTTTCATAACTCCCATTTCCAAATAATTTTTTTCTTCAAAATTCCAATTTTTAAATTTAATTTTCGAGATTTCAATTTTCAAATAATTTTTAAAACTCTATTTTTATTTCAAATAATTTTAATTCTACTCCAGTTTTCAATATTTTTTTTATTCTACCATTTTTTTTTCTCTTTCATTAGGGTCTTAAGTCACTAAAAATCCTGTTTTTAAACACACTTGCTACTTTTCCTCCAATTTAAACACTTTCACAAAATTTCTTTAATTTTAAAATAAATTTTTTTACTTGATTTTTAATAAGCATGAAGACAATTTTCATAATTCCAAAACAATGGAATTTGTGGGATTAATTCATGCAAAATCAATTGGGCTTTGTTAGTTCAAGTTTTCTCTTCTGATTGTCAACTGTTATACTTAATGAATATTGCTTGATCTCGCTTTTGGATATGCATGTAATAATTTTACACTTGAACTAACTTTGTTTTATGATAACGCTTTATTACTTGCTGCCAAGGTACGTTCTCACTCTCACTTTGTTTATTTATTCGTTATTATGACTTGTTTTTGATCCATGATCATTTTGGTATCTATTGATCTCCTAGTTAATTGCCACGTTTGCTTCACCTTATTAGTAGAGACTCATTTTAGGGGCTTAGATGAGTGCTACGGTTTTATTGTACCTTTCCAATAAGTGACTTGACCCCGAAACCCAAATTTGGTTTTTTACAGATCCGTTTTTCATTTAGGAGTCACATTTACGGTTTTTTTTTTCTTATTTTGTTTTTCCCTTTAAAAATAAAACAAAAATAAATGGCGACTCCAAAATTTTTTTATAAATCATTTTTCAAAATAAAAAGTGAGTTGTGTCATTTGAGTGAGAAACACATGAGTGCAAAATACGGGGTCCACAAATATAATGAAAATTAATAAAAAATTTATATATTTTGAAATTATTTAATCTTTTTACCAATAAGTTGAAACAAGTGAAATTAGTTTGAAATAACTATTAAAAATAATTTATTAATTTTAAATTTATTTTTATCTTCCTTTTTTTTTTTCACTCATTTTTTCTTCTTTATTTTATTTCTTCTACATTTTCTCTCAAATTTTAATAAACCAAACATAGTCTTAATATTTACTCCAATTTAGAGGTATATTTAATTAAGAAATTTCATTTTTTAAAATGAAAAATTTGTTTATGAATGAAAATTAGCAATAGTGTCATTACAATACAGTTATTTTAAATTAATGTAATGACTTATTTAATTATATTAAAATTGAACATTAACTTAGTATAATAATGTATTAGAGACAACAATTATTTTTTCAAAAAATAAAAATAATGACATAATAAAATCAAATTAATAATAAGTTTAAAGTTAAGAGTTGTTATAATCGCGAATTATGACTTGTTTGGTAGAACAATTTTTTAAAATAAAAAATAAAAAAATTGAAAACTATTTTTTGTTTTTATAAAATATTTTTAAATTGTTTTATATTGTTTTTATTTATTTTATGAGAATGTTTTAAAAAATAATTATATAACTATGTAAAAGGATTAAAAATAATACATTGGATATAAAAATTATTTTTAAAATATATTAAAAATAGGATAAAGGGTTTCGAAACAAAATTTTATTTAATAAATTTGAAAAACTGTTTGAAAAAAACTATTTTTGAAAAAAGAGATGTGAAAGGCGGCTTTAAAATGTTTTAATTGCTTTTTTATCTTATAAAATTTTTTTCATAGGGCTTTTTCAATATCAAGGACATTTCCTCGTTTGAATTTCTCCGGTACAACAAACCTCCCTGATCGGCAGATTGTGCAGCGACTGATCTGAACTTTTCACTCTGCGGAGGGGCTTGAGGTGAGAATTCATCCTCCACAATTTCTATCTCGTGCTTTCTAGTTGATTTTAACTTGTTGGAATATGGGAGTTCGGTTGTGTGTTGTGCCAAATTGAATGCACTTTTTGAATTGAATTTTTGATGGGTGGTATTTGGGGGTATAATTTAATGTTGGGTGTCTTCATATCCCTGTGAATTTCCCTTTGATGGGTGCTTGTTTCAGTGAGGAGAGTGAGGGGTTTTTGGGTTGTTAGGGGGTAAATGACAAAGGCTTGGGAGATTTATTTTTTTTCCCCTTTTTGATCCTCTGGAGTATGAAAAACTCTTAGTTATGTAAGGCTAGTTTGATTTCCGGAAAGTACTGAGAAAAGAAAAAAATCTGATACAGAAAATAATTTCTTTTGGTTTTAGAAAATACAAAGAAAATAAAGTATTATCAAATTTAGTTAGAAACTTATGTTTCAAATCATTTAATTTTTACATAGGAGGTTTAAAATAAGGGGGTTTTAGAAATACAAAGAAAATCAAATATAATCTAAATTAGTTAGAAACTTATGTAATTTTAAATTATTTAATTTTTACATAAAAGATTTTAAATAAGGGGAATAAGTGAAATGAGTTTAAAGTATCCTATAAAAATAATTTATTAGTTTTAAATTTATTATTTATTTTTTCACTTTTCCTTTCCTTCTATTTTTCTTCCTCATTTTCTTTCCCTCGGATTTTTCCTGATATTTTCCGGGAACCAAAAATGGCCTAAAGTTCTTTTAAGCTGGAAACTGGGTTGTTTGCTTGCTAGACATGATCATATTCATACTAAAATGGAATCATATTTGGAATGTGAATTGGATATACGTGTATTAATTGTTTCAAAGTTCCACCATAACTCTACCAATTGGAATCAGATATTTGCTGGACGATGTCCATGGATCCATTGGTTGCACTGCTGGTACTATTTTGTAGAACACTATATGGCTTGTAGGAGCTTGATGTGCCCACATCTAGCTTCAAGCCATGTCATGTCCAAACATGCTGCCTATTGTATGTTCCAACTTTTCTTTTCTTTTCCATTGTCAATTTTTTTTTGTTTCTTTGGTGTGAGGCTGCTCTTCAATGGCCTTCCTTTTCCTTTACATTGCATTGTTTAAGGAATTGGGGTGGCAAGTTGCCATTCTAGGGAAGTCTAGAAGCCTCCTGAATGAGCATTTTAAGCATCTGCCCATGAAAGTGGAATAATTTGGTATTGCTCAAAGGCCACAATTAGTATATTTTGTGAATGTCATTTTGCCTCACATTACAGAGAGGGCCAACATGACATCTTGTTTTCAATTCTGCAATTCGGACTTAATTATGTTCCATGATGGTGCATGGACCAATGGTACCTCCCTTGCAGCATTGATGGGTTTTTGTTTTTGTTTTCTGGTTGTGTAAAAGAGCATTAATATAAACTCCTGGCCGTGAGACCAGGACTCTAGTGATCTACAAGGGGCTTGTTTTGAGTTTTGTGCTAAAATTATTATTATATGTTATGTTTAGTGATGTTCTGCACATTCAGATATTTGGAAAATTTCCAGAGGAAAATGGTATATGTTATAGGGTCAAAGTTTGCTGCAATTTGATGCTAGAATGTTCATCACTCAGTCTGATTTGTTGCCCCATTTTGCTACCTTGGTTTCTCACTGTTCAAAATATTTTGTTACCATGGTATATGATGTTGGGTCAAAGTTTGCTGCAATCTGATACTAAATTTTCTCCACTCAGTCTGATCTCTTGTCCCATTTTGTTACCATGATTTCTTACTCTTCAAAATATATGCATTTCCCTATTCTTTGTCCATGCTAGAGTACTTGCATTTTTTATGGAGGTTCCTATGGAGATAGACAAAGGGAGCCATGGGCCTGCTTCTACAAACGCTCTACTGCAGTGGAGCCAGTGGCAACTGCTTGATTCCCTTCTCCCTACTGGTGGCTTTGCCCATTCTTGTGGTCTTGAGGCAGCATTTCAGGCCCACATGATCTCTGGGCCTGAAGATCTTCAAACTTATGTACTCCATGTGTTGGAGAATACGGGGAGCTTATTACTTCCATTTGTGTATTCAGCAAACATGTCTCCAAACTTAGAAACATGGCATAAACTTGACAGAATGTTGGATGCAACACTTACAAATGAAGTGGGTCGAAAGGCCTCAATTGCTCAAGGATCAGCACTTATGAGGGTAGCTGCAACTGTGTTTTCAGAAGTGCCATCTCTTAAAATGATGAGAAGTAACTCTCTGGGCTCTGGGACTGTTGCTTTCCATCATGCTCCTATTTTTGGGCTTGTATGTGGACTTCTTGGCTTGGATGTTGGAATCTCTCAGAGGGCTTATATGTTTATAACAATGAGAGATGTTATTTCTGCTGCAACAAGGCTGAACTTAATTGGACCCCTTGGGGCAGCTAAATTACAGCATGATATTGCTATTGCTGCTGAAGAAATGTCAAAGAAATGGATGAACCGTACATTTGAGGAAGCATGCCAAACAGCTCCTTTGCTTGACACAGTACAAGGTTGCCATGCTTACTTGTTTTCTAGGCTGTTCTGCTCTTGAATGTCAATCTTTGTTCTTCTATGCTGATGCTGAAGTCTTCCTAGGCCAGAAGCTAGTTGATTGTTTTTGAAGCTCTGAGTGAATGGCATTGTGGTTGTCAATCAAAAACAAATTTTTTTCTTTCATTTTCCAGCTTGAGGAGCTGATGACCATAAAGAGTGGCATTATGCTTGAAGCATGTGTTTTCATCCTCTATTTGCAGGTAAGTGATTTCCATACTGATAATGGTGTTTTAAATAATTATTTTGTCAGATATATATATAAGTTGGATTTATTTATCAATGGATTGAAAAGGGGAAATTGTTGTCTGCTTTGTTGAATGCTGTATTTTTTTGTTAACAAAAAGATGGAGATCCAACAGTTTCTTACCATGTTATGTCCAGATATCATTTACCATCTAACAATTAATAATTGTTTGAGATGCAGGTTTTATTTGTTAATACAGCTATTAAAATGTTAATTTTTTTTTTTACTTATTCTTTCATCAGAAAAGAATTTTTCAGAAGTATATAACTTCATGCACAAAAAGCAGATCATGTAATAAATGAGATGCTACTGCAAATCCATCACTCAAACAGAAAAGAGATGAAAAGAATAAGCCATGGGGCCGGCAAATTTAGATTGGTGAAATAGCACAAAAAGTTCTAATTTAATCTGTTGAAAATTTTAGTGACCAATAGTTGTTATTTGTAGACATTATTTTCTGTTGCTATGTGTATATGTATGTACCTGTAGATAAGTGTGTATGTGTGGCCAGTGTCTGCATCTCCATGTGTCCCTTTTCTATTTGGGTGTGTATGGATTTGTATATTACTCTTTCTGTATAGATTCCTTTTTAATGATTAAATATTATGGAAGAATTTTGCTCATCCACTATTGAAACAAGTTGATTACTTAAAATTTTATCAATCATTAGATATTGTTACCTATTGAATATCAACAATTAAACGAGTGACTCCATGTATTCTATCTGGCACATGTGTAATTTTTAGTCAAGTAACTTACTGGAAGTATACTCAGTTTGGTGCTCAGATAAGAAAAAGGTTGAGCTACTTACCTCAAGGACAAAGTGAAATGTCTTTCTCCGTTTAGAAAAACTAGTCAGCGCCTTCACATGTGGCCTTTGAGACCTATGAGCGTTAATGTAGGTATCATGCTTTTAATTTGCTTCCAAATGGCTAGAACTAGTGTTAATTGATGGCGACATTAGAGGTATGAGGTGTTGTAAAACTAAGACAAAATTTCATATTTGTAAAGCCAGACAAGTTGTGGCTTAAAAATCATACTAGAATGTGTTGGTGGACCATTCTACTTACAATTCAAAATGAAATTACTTTTCTTATTCCTTTCTAAACAATCAATCCATTAGTGTAGGGATGGAAATAAATCCCAATCTAGAACCTTATTGACTGATTGCTGGAAACGGGGGAAAAGAAAGAACAACAGAAAACAGAAGGTTGGGGATTGAACCTTTCATGTTGATAGATTGTTTATACGAGGTTCTTATTTGGAGGAGGTTGGCCATGCACATGTGAATCATCCAGGGCTTGAGAGGAGATCTGAGTAACATGAGGTAACAGGGAGTTGGAGATTGAGGTAGTAGATCCAAAACATTGAAACTCTGAATGGAGGAATTAGGAATTTAGTGAATTCTGAGGCAGGAGCTTGAAAGGTATGTAGTTGTTTTCTTGCTTTGGCCTTTGGCTTCTTATATAGGAATTCAAGGGATTGCTTAGCCAATGGGTATAAAGCCAACCAGTGGAAGGTCTCCAAGACATGGTTAGTTGGAGAATCAAGGTCTACCATGGCAGGAGGTTGGCTTTTGACGAGAAATATCACATGTGGATGCTGACACATGTTCCTTAAATATTAGCAGGATCTGTTCCCTCTCAATTTGCAGATTCCCTTCATTTCGCATGAGTGCCCAGCTCTATCCACCAGACCAAGTTTCTCAACAGTTCCTAATTACCCTATGGTGGGAGGATCCACTCCACCAAGTTGCAACCTTGTCCATGTTGGATGCCTCAGGCCTTGCTGTCAACTTAATTAGGCATTGTCGCACCAAGGTTGTATGCCCTTACGGAATTTGAGTAGGGCCTTGAATTGGAGCAAACCAAGAAGCACACCTTCCTGCATTTCCAATTAGATGAAAGGGAATTTTGCCTGGAGAATTTGACGTGGAGGCCATTTACCTCAGTTTTGTGGAAGGGAATGCAACCAAATAAGCTGAGCTAAACCCACACTAAGTGATTTGAGAAGGGGCCATATTCCTACCAATTTAGGGGGAGACTCTTTGCTCAATTAAGTAGGAAAGAACTACCCAGATTGTGGGAGGGGAGGGAGCTGTTTCCTTTGTCAGGACATTGGTCAAAAGGGCTCTGATGCTGTATGATGGCAGAAGAAGTTTTTCAGAAGAATATGATGCAATTGAACAAGTACAAAGGAAGGTGTTTATTTGTAATTGTGTCTGATTACATTAGGTAGTTATGACAAGATTAGTTGCAAGAGACAAGCAATAGATTAGTATAGTTAAAAGAAAGAAGCAATAGTAATTGTCTCTCATTCTTCCTACTTTAGCAACATAGTTTTTTCTTACACAGGGTACTCCGATTTTCTGAAGTCCCATTTGATATGATCTTAAAATGAGGTGCTCCAATTGTCCGACTTTCTATGATGTCTGAGCACCAAAATGGTGGCAATGCCTCTCTTATGTATTACCAGCAGGAAAGCTTGATCTTTTCCCCCAACCTTACAGTATTCATGCAATACATTATTTGAGTTTTTCACGATGTCTCTGCCTCAGTGAGCAGGCATGAAGCAATGGGAGTCATATTTTGCGTATCACTAGAAAAATGTTGCTCAATATTTTGTATTGAATGTTGACCAATTTTCTTGAGAATAATCATGAATCCTTCTAGGGATAACACAAAATTCCTTACTAATGTAGTTTCATTTTGTGCAGGATGCATTTGAAGAAGATGGATGGATTTGTGTCTGAATGTTCTCTAGAGGCGCCAGCACTTGCCCAGAGCATGCTTGGTTCTTTTCTGCATATTTTTTTTTGTTCATGGAAGAAGTTGATCAGCTCTGGATTCTTAAGCCGAATGAGCTTCATCCAGTGTATTTGAACCGTTGGTAGGTTTTTGTATTTGCCATGATGTTGAAATGTGGTATGAATAAGATGGCAAGTGTTCTGCATGTCTCTCCATCTGAGTTCCAATTGAAATGAATTATTTCAATGAACATGGATCGACCCTTTTTAACTAGTGCGCTTGCAAATAACAAAGTCATAAATAGAAAACATGACTAAATGGATTCAACTAAGTTGTATCTTTGTCTTTATTCTAATTCCTACCCTTTTTGAGAGTTGTCATAGATCACATAGAATTAAGCCCATTGCCCAGCTGGGTGAATGCTCTCGATCTTAGCTTCCATCCCTATGGTTGGTTGAATGCCCTGTATTAGTCGGTGCTACTTTTGGCGTCAGCATCGTAAGGTTTGGTTTCTATTGGTTTTCATGGAGAGTTCGAAGGGTTGAGTATAAAGGTTACTTGGAAGATGACGTCCTGAGGTTTATTAAAAGATATTAGGCATCCTGAGGTAAGATAATATAAGATTAAGAGATATAAAGCCTCCCAAGGTTTAGTACAAGTTTGTGTGATAGTGATTTTATGAATTAATTTTATTCTAAAAAGTGTTTTTTTTTTTTTTTTTTTAATTAGGGGCATGTTTGGTAATTATTTTGAAAATAGTTTTTTGTCCTTCAAAATAAAAAAATAGAAAAACGCATTTGACATCTTTAAGAATAAAAAACACTTGATAGATGATTTTTATAATATTGAATTATAATATTTTATTTTTAGAGAAACATTAGATGATTTTTCTAAAAACACTTATAAAAAAATATTTTCACTAAAATATTTTAAATAGAAATACTGCCCAACAAACTCTAAGAAATATGAGGCATCCTAACCTTTGATGGCAATGTTGTTTACATAAAATCCTCAACCATTGATTTATTTGCGGAGGAATTTTTTTTTTTCCCGAAATGACATTGGATAAATAGATTTTTATTTAATTAAAATTAACAAAAATGTCATCATTATTCTTATCTTTTATAAAATCATTTAAAAAATATATAATTTATATTGTTTAGATAAAATTCTCAATCATAGGTCCATATTTTTTGGATGTGATTTATTTGTGTTGGAAAGTCCTTTTTGGTTTTTCCTCACATGTCATGTCATTGGATAAGTAGATTTTGTAAGGAAAATTTAAAAAAGGCCATATCATTATTGTTGAGGTCTCGTATCACCGAGGCCACTACAGCTGCCAGATGGACACGTCTCCTCAACTGAAGATGGTACCCGCTTCATTCAACCTGCAAAAGATGTCCGGACAAGGGGTTCGGACACACCATTGATGGTTTTGTTAGCCTTTATCTCTAACATTTTTCTATTCTCTCTTGGGTTCTCCTTTTTTGGGTAAGAACACTTATCTTCTTTCATTGTGTAAGGACCTTTTATAGTGTCAACAGCTTTGTCTCTCTTAATGGTGGGAAGACTTTTGGCTTGTCATGATGGTGCTAAGGTCGTGGCAGAGCCATCATTGCCTTGCAGGCGATTGTCAGAAATTATGGGAGGGATGATTTGCTGTCATCCCTGTCTTTTCGCTCTACAGGCGGCGGGGTGTAGGCTGTGACAGGTTGCCTGAAGTGACTCAGAAGGATTTCGTCGAGCATGCTTTTAGTAGTATAGACAATGATGGCCCATGTTTTGCGGCCAAGACTTTTGTTTAAGACACTAGCACTGTGTTTGGACAAGACGTCCGGACAAGAGAGTGGGGGTCATCTGGATGATGAGTTTAAGGGTGTCGCATGCCCCCCTGAGGGAATGCGGACAGAGAGTTGACGTGCCAAGTGTCCAATGGAGGAGTGCTCTACGAGGCTACCATGTGTGCATTTGGGGGTGGTCCCTTCAATTATTATGTCTTTTATCAAATCATTTTTAAAATATTATTTTCAAAAAGAAAAAAGAATAGTATTCTTTACTTGGATATTCTAAAGAAGACTTTTACTTCTTTTCTTCTGAAAGTAGAAGCTTACCTAATTCTAAAGAATTGGAAGTTGATAGGCTTTTATATTGAAGGTGATTAGGTCTAAGCTACAAAAGATTCACTCGTATTAATTCACATTGCAGGATTTGACTGCAAGAGAGTGTTAAAATCAAAGTGGTCTAATAATGCTAATTGGAAATGGGTGAATCATTCATAAAACATTTAGGCTATGTTTGGTTTTTGGAAAATGTGAAGAAAAGTGCGAGAAAAAAAAAAAGAGGAAAAGTGGTAGAAAAAAAGTGAAGGAAAATAAAAAATAGATTTAAATTCAATAAATTATTTTATATGTTATTTCAAACACATTTTACTTATTTTTCTTTTTTTATATAAAGTTTAAATAATTTAAAAATGTATAAATTTTTAATTAATTTTAATTATATTTTATTTCTTACATATTTTTCATGTTGAAACCAAACATAAGAAAATCATTTTTCTTAATAGTTTTTTTCCTTAATACTTTCCAATAGTCAAACATAACCTTAGAATTTGTGAAGATTAGACTCTTTTGAAAATCCACCTATTCTCTTATTTGATTTTCTACCCAGAATCAAATATGATAAAAATTATTTAAAAAATTATATATTTTCAAATTCTTCATTCTTTATATGAATAACAAAAGAAAATAAATAATTTTAAAAAATATTTGCAAGAGAATTTATTAAGTTTAAGCTTATTGTTTTATGGGAGAATTATTGGAACCAACACTAGACACTTTTGGGAATTGATAATAATGACCATAACTATAACTCTAATTTATAATTAAATTATGATTTATAAAATAAATAGTAATTATAGCTTTTTTATATTCCTAAATTCTTATAATATGACTTAAGTTAGATTAATATTTTCAACGGTTTTCCTTAAGCTAAGTTTTAACATTAATTACACCAAGTATCATCTTCAACTTCTCAAACACATCAATCTTTAATAATTTTGTAAAAGTATATACCTCTCACATCTAAAAACTCAAGACGAATTTCACAATTTTCCCCGAGTTTCTTAATAGAATGAAACTTGGTATTTATATATTTGTCTTTACCATAAAACATTATATTTTTTGTCAATACAATAGCAAAGTTATAATCACATGAAATCTTTATAGGATCTTTTTGCTCATGCTTAAACCCATTAGGCATCCTCTAAAGCCAAATTGTCTGAAATGTAGTACAAGTCACTATCATATATTTAGCTTCTATGCTCTATAATGTTGCAACTTGTTTTTTCAAAAACCATGAGAATGCTCCTTTTCTAAGGGTAAAAATGTACTTAGGGGTGTTTTTTCTAGTCTCTACATTACCATAAGAATGCTCAATACAAATATAATGCATAAATATGATAGTAAATTGAAATTGAAATCATAATATGATATTAATGAAATTGTTTATTACTACATCATTTTATGCTTTTAAGGCTCTATCCTAATATATACTTCCTCCATTTCTAGCTATTAGCTTTTCTAAGTCACCATACTCACATCAAATATTGAGATTATTAAGATTAGTGATGACATGGTTTGTTGTATCTATGCTTATGTACTATGTTGTATTATGTATGGTGAAACAATCATGACTAACATTTAGCTTAAACTTCTACCTTGATAAGATTTGTCAAAGAAATAAAAGCATTGAGTAGTATCATGTCCAAGTTTCCCATATACTCGACACTTTGGTTGTGAAGATGAGTTTTTGTCTCCATCTCATCATCTTATTTCCTAGTTATTCCTATTGTTCTTAGCACCATTTTTTCCACCATTGAATCAATTGAAATTGTTTGGTTGTCCTTTGCTCGAGGAATATAAATGAACCAATATATCAACCCTATGGTATTTAGTTTTGAGGATATCAAATTGGTTAGTAAGTATAGTCTCATGGCTATACAAAACAATAGAGATGCCTTCCAAAGTGAATGACTTAGGCTTGATGGACACAAGTGCATCGCACTTGAGTCTTAGCCTAACTATTAGATGGAGAATGAAGTTAATGTCTAAGATTAGTATTGCTACTACTAGAAGATTGTCTATAACATTAGTCTTATTGGATAAGTACTCAATTCATTATCAAACTAACTTTTCTTGTAGTTTTCAATTGTGATTGAAACTAAATAACTCAAGCTTTGGATTTATAAGAGTATGCTATTTCCAAAAGCTACCTATATATCATAGGAAGTGTGTAGACCTATAATTTGAGTAATAAAATTTTTGAAGAGTGAGGAAATAAGCCATCTTAGAAAGAATTGATCTTGCTTATGCTAAGCTACATACTCAAGATTAATAATTTGGATCAAGGAGGCTATTGTGGTGTTTTTGGTGCTGCTTTTGATATACTTTAATGGACATAAATATGTTCCAATGATATGGCCTTCAACTAAAAGTCCTTTAATCAAGGGAAGGACTTGTGATTTCCATAGCAAGTAGTTGGATTGGTCTAAGGTATAATTAAAGCTGTTTGAAAAGGCAAAAGGGAGTTCCTTAAATATCTAATTGAGTAGTAGTGGAGGAAGCAAACATGTTGATATATATGAGTCAAGGAAGCTGTAATACCATAAAAGGATTTGAAAATGTAATAGCAAAACATCATCCACTCAAAATCTCATAACTTGTAAATTTTTGTAATTGCAACTTACCTTGATAACTTACCTTATCATTATCCTTAACATTCCTTAAACTTTCCAAGATACAAATTCTAATAAATTAAATATAGGAAAACAAATTCTTAGTTATAGTGCTTGAGAACATATTTATATAATAATTAGATTACATTTAAATTCTAATAGCCTTTGGGTAACCCCAATAGGCTTTTTTGCTGATCTAAGCTGAGGTTTTAAACGTTGGCTTTTGGTTGGATTGGGAAAAAAAGAAGAAAAAACCATTGGCTTGTATAAATAAGCTTGACCTTAGGAGGCAAGATGAGAAGGAAGATTGAGGAAGATAAGAAGTTAGACTCAAGTCAAACTTAGGCTAGGTCACCTTGTAATTTTTAGGCTTGGATAAAGTCATTTTTAAGCCTCTAGGTTGCAAGAAGCTACCTTAACCAATGAAAGTTGTCTTGTGAGTCAATTATTCAATAGTCAAGGTTGACACAACTATGCTTTCTATGGATGTGCTTGTATCTTGATTATAATTTTCTAAGTTCTTAATATAATTTTGGGAATTTCATAACTTTTGAGACAAGTAATCAAAGATCCAATCATGGCATGACTAAGGTTCGAATTTCAATCTTAAGCTTGCAAAAATTAACACAAGCAACTATAATCCACCAAATATGCTTAGATAAAAAATACAAGGCTAAATAAGATTATGAAAATTAGAGTTCACCTATTGAAACTAAAACATAAATCGACTCCATGCATACTCAATATTCATCTCGTCCATCACACCTAAAAATGGATAATATAAGGATGAACTCATAGCTTATTAATTCATAAATATTTTGGTATGATAGATGAGTGACACCTAAAAATGGAATATTATCATATATTTCAAATTATAGAAATAAAAATGATTTGCTTCAAAAACATTCATCAACTACTTCAATTCATATGTGTCTAATTAAAGACATGCATAGTTACAAATTTTAAATAAATCAAATTAACCTTTGGCGATTATTTCCACAATTTACCCTAAGGGCAAAGATATACATCATTTGAATCCTAAACATGGAAGACAAATAGCTTAATTTCTTATTAGTTATGATTAGATAGGGCAACTAACCTATAGTGTGTTCTAAGAGTATAATTGATTTAAAGAATAAGTCATTGACACTCTCAAGGGCTAGTAGCATAGCCTCTAATTAGTAGGGTTTAATTTAATACACCATAACATAGGTTTGGAGTTTGAGAACATATTCCCTATCAACTAGGACTAGATTGTTCAAATAGAGTTACATTAATTATTACAACTACTTGTTAAGTTCTACTTAAACACACCTCCACTACGACAAGGAAGGTTAATAACTTATCCCCTATTAATCAAGGCCAAACAATTTATAAAATGTTAGAATGATTATTATCCTCTATTGACTAATGTCTAATTCAACACACCTCTAACAAGATATGGAGGCCGTAACTTATCCCTTTTCAAATGAACCTAGATAGTTTAGACATTATTAAAATATCTGGATCAAGTTTAATGTCATGAAATTGTGAGTTTATGCAATGTTGAATAATCAAGAACAATCAATGCTGATATTAAACATTTTGTACTTCTCGCTCATTGTCTTTAATTTCTTTAATAAATTTATTCATTATATTTAAATTTATTTTTAATTTTATGTGAGAAATTTATATTATAAAGGTTTTTAAATAATTGTTTGGTTTGTCGTTTTTTTATGTAAAGGAACCAACAATAAATACTATCTGGCAAAAAAGAAAAAATTGTAATTAATGGTAACTAGTATAACAAGGGTTTCGATTTTTGACCTTTAGCGATAAATTTGGTCGTCTAATACGTTTAAAGAGTCAATTGTCTTATTGCGGTCAAACTTTGAAAATGTCATAATATTTTTTATTTTCCATTTATGGACCGTGGATTATATCAACATTAAATAGAATTTAATACAAACATATCAACAACTAATAAAATGTTTAGTATAAATATCGATGGTTTAAGCTCTCATATGTACCATACTGAATTTTATTTGGTGTTTGTCTTAATCCTGTTAGTTTAGCATTTTTTTTACAAAGTATACTACTTTTAAGTGTTGTTTCCGTCAAACAGTATTCTTGCAAAGCTCTCGCGAGGGATTTTTAGTAAGAATATCTCTCTCTTCTTCTTTCTTTCTCTTTCTCTCTCTCTTCCACATGAACTCGATACTTGTTTGTACCATACTGAATTTTATTTGGTGTTCGTCTTAATCCTATTAGTTTAACATTTTTTTTACAAAGTATACTACTTTTAAGTGTCGTTTCCATCAAGTTGTGTTCTTGCAAAGCTCTCGTGAGGGATTTTTAGAAAGAATATCTCTCTATTTCTCTTTTTTTTTTTTCTCTCTTTATCTCTCTTTTACACATGAACTCTATACTTATTTGTAAAAAGATTTTGATATAAAAGTTATTCTTTGCTAGATTTTGAAAAAGGAGAAGGGTAAATTTTTTTCTCGAAGTTCTTATTTGTCTCATAAATGGTTGAATAATTTTAGTCTTTAAAATAATAGAAATGTTCATATTTTATTTTCGATTGCCTCATAAATACACAAGATCATAATTTTATTCATTCTAGTTGTGATATAGTTTAATGAAATCATGATCAATGGTACAAAGTTCATGAATTTAATGGCACCCTATTATAATAATCTTTTTTCTGACTCATTTATCACCTCTATCATATTCATTTATAAATGATTTATTTTCAACTCCTATTATAAGTTCAATAAGTGACATACTATTATGTATATTAAATAGATATAACTTCTCTTGCTTTTAAGAGGTTAGATTCAAATATTGAATAAGTTGTTATCTAAGTTAATTAAAACTTTTAAAATACTTTTACATCAACATGATGTGACATGAATATGACCCGATATCATTCATTGCCATTTATGATGTAATTGTGCATGTTCACGTTCTTTATTGACCTAGATCAACGTGGAATTTCAATAATCCAAGTGATTAGACTTTAAAAGTTGAATCGTCTTTTAAATTTATAATTTTTGTGATCGTGATTTTCTTATGCCTCATTTATCCGAGTTCTCTATGTTCTTCAATTATTTTAAGTATCCAATTGAAGACATTGCTTAATTATATATATTAATTTGCTTTCTTTTTTATTTAAGTAAAATTTAATTCTTTATTTTTATTTTTATTTTTATTAGAAATATAGATATTTGAAGTAAAAGCCAAATTTAGAAGAGAATTCTAGAGATAACTAAAATAGAAAGAAAGAAAAAAAAAGATTTATAGTATCTATTAATTTCAAATTGAGGCTAGCAAAAAATTTTAATAATTATTTTTTTTTGGCGATTTGTAAATTTAGAATTAAATCAACACATTATCATAAAAATAAAATAATATTTAAAAACAATTAAAATTGTCATTTTTATTAAATTAATTATTTCAGATAATAAAGTTCTAGTGGATTAAAAATTATCTTACCTCTATTAAATTAATTAATTACCTAATAAAATTAATTATGTCGGATAATAAAGTTCTAGTGGATTTTTTTTAATTATCTCATGTTTAAAATTTCAAAAAAATAAAAAATAAAAAACAGCTTTTGAGAAATTTTCGTTACTTTGAAAAAATATCTATAGAGCGATGTCGCAACTCGCAACCCCATTGGGGCGTATAGGCACGCGCCAAGGCGCGTGGATGAATTAGCTATAAGTCAGAGTATGTTTAAACGAAATCAGTGTTGATTTTGAGATGATCTGATTGATTCCCATTTCGAAGTGATAGTTAGTGGGGCCCAAGAAAACAGAGTCTGAGTCAATCCCACAGTTGATTCAGTCAGCCACTCTCTCTCTCCAATTCCCACATATTCGAGGAGAGAGGAGAGAGGAGAGAGGAGAGAGAATGGTATGGGGTTGAAGGAGGGATGAAATCTACATGGGCTTCTCTCCTTGTATATCTCTTCTATTTTCCCTCTTCTTTTGCCATTTTTTTTTTAATTTTTCCGGACCCAAAAGTAATTTTCAATATATTTTTTGGGCTATTTCTAAATGATTGGACTCTGTACTTCCTCTGTCACAGATTATGGTTAGGGGGCTTGGGATTGTGAGAAACGGTGGTTGTGGGTTCAAGGTATAGGGTTTATGGGATTCTTTTTCAGGTTTATGATTGGGTTTTTTTTTTATTGAAAAATTTCTTTGGAGGATTTTTTCGGATTGTCTTGATTGTTTGTGGATATTTGGATGTCTTTGGGATGATATCAACTGGCTGTGCTAATGGTTCTGAGAAGTGGTTGATAATCTCAGGTATGTTCTTCTGGTTGTCATTGTAGGTAGCTACTGAATGGGGAAATGGGGAAATCTGAAATGAGTGTTTCGAAATAAGATTATAAAATTATTTGACTTGTTTGAAATATTTATCTCTAGTGATCAATACTGTGTCGATTTCTCTCTATTTATTTTTGGATGAATACTGGAATTTGATATTTGAAGAATACCGATATGGAAGCAACCTAAATAGCTTCTTTGGAAGCAATATCAATAGTTTGTTGCAACCTGAAACAAGTGGCTTGACTTTGTAGTCATCATGTAACTGTTATCAGTAGAAGTGATTGTTGTATGTTTATGATTGAAAATTCAGGAAAATGGCCGGTGATCAAGAAGGTTCTCCATTGGGTGAGGAAGAAGTTGGAAGTGGAGAAAAATCAGGCGGAGGGGGAGGGGGTCCTCTGAAGAAAGGACCATGGACCTCAGCAGAGGATGCAGTTTTGATAGATTATGTCACCAAGCATGGAGAGGGGAATTGGAATGCAGTGATGAAGCACTCTGGACTCTCCAGATGTGGGAAAAGCTGCCGCCTTCGCTGGGCAAATCATCTGAGGCCTGATTTGAAGAAGGGTGCTTTCACTCCCGAGGAGGAGCACCGCATAATCGAACTCCATGCCAGAATGGGAAATAAATGGGCGCGGATGGCTGCTGAGGTGTGTTCACATGTTTTATGTTTTGGTTAGATGCATATTCATAAATCAATCACATTTCACTTCGTATTAGCACTAATTAATTTGGAAATACATGAGAATTATGTGATTTTCAAACCTGAATTACATTGTTTGGTTCCCTTTTCTGCCTTAGGCTCTATGTGGTGTTAGTCTAATGAATCAAAACAAAAAAGGTGAAACAAGAAGATTGTAGTTTATGCAAGAACTAATCTTATTTGGAGGTAGGCTCTTTGGCAATATGAGAGGAAAATTCTGGTGTTTTAGGTGATTGTCAATCTGGCTTTCAATGAAGTCCAGAGCCTTATGATGAGAATTTTGAGACCCTTTTTGGTATTTGGATGGCAGAATTTGAGGATATCAACACCAAACAAAAATGTGAGTTTACAGCCTAGAAAAATAACCTAGGCTGAAATGGAGTCATGGAAGGGGACTGCAACTTTAGATTGCATCATACAGTGAGTGGTGGGAGTAAGAAAAAGAACAGTAAGGTGGTGTTTGTTTTTTTGGCTTTTTGCTAAAAACCATTTAGTTTTAGAATTTAGGTTGTTTGTTTTTTAACTTTTTCATGACTTATTATAAACTTTTTACTAAATAGAAAAAGCCAAAATATGTGGCTTTTTCTAAATAGAAAAAATAACACAATAGTTTTTTTTACTTTTTAATACTTAATAGAAATAAAATACTACAAAAACAAACAACCTAATATTTAATACTATTAAGTATTAAGGTTCTAATTAGAATTAAGTAAAAAAACAAACACCACCTAAGTCTATCCTGATGTTAGAAAGTGAACTTTAGAGCATTAAGACTTGATTCTGGGCGAAGTTTGTGCCTTATCTTTCATTTCTTTTGCCTCTTAGAGCTGCCTGTCTAAGGTATGATATATTGTGGTTTCTTCGAGGCCCAAATAGAATCTAATTGGCATATATCTTGCTACACCATGAGGAGAATGGAATCATTGGAGGTTGTTTAATTTTAGTTTGTTACCCTTTCACATTAATAGTATTGGTATTGTGTGGGTGGGAACGAAGATGATATTCGTCAAAATCACCAGTTATATCATTGGTGACCACTGGCCTTTTCCATTTCCTTTTTTTTCTTTCTTTGCTTGTTTCCAATGGGAATGGAAACCCAAAACCACAAGGTTGGATTGAAAGAATCTACAAGAAAAACCCATGCAGATTGGATTGTAACCCTGTGAATTAATAAATAAATTCTTTGTTCATTTATATTAGTGGGGAGTTCCTTTAGTCTTAGGTTTTGAGGTCTGGCTTGGGTCTTGATTGCTGAGGAGAGTGCTTCCTGTTTTGAGTGATCTTCTGGTATTGAGAAAATTAGGGAGGTCAATTCTTTACTGACAGGATTATTGATTTTGGAGAGTAATAAAAGCAGGTGTGGAGGAGGGGAATTATCGATTTTTAAGAGGATGTACCTTAGATCACTTCTTGTTAGGATGCTGAGCTGTTTAGTGGCTAATTTATGGAGTTGACTTGTAGATCAGCACATCCATTGAGTGCCTTTTTCTACTGTGAAGCTGATAGTCTTAGTGGTAATCATCTCACATGATCTTTTTGGTTGTGAGGAAGAAAAAGGGAAAAAGAACGAGAAAGAAAAGAAAATGCAGTAGTGGTGGTCACAGTGGTAGTGCCAGGTGGTGGCAGTGGCAGTGGTAATAGGAGGTGGCAACAATGGCAAGGAGGTGGTGTTAGTGATGGAAACAGTAGTGATAATGGTAATGGGGATAGAGAAATGGGGAATGGGGGATGGTGGTAGTGATATGTGTGTTTTTTGTATGATTTTTCCCCTTTTCTTGGTCTCATAGTTAGTGAGATTTGTGATCAATACTTTTCCCCTTGAAAGTTGTTCATTTCCTTTATAGAAGATTGATTGATTCAAATTCTTAGATTTGGAATGAAGTCCCACTTTAAAATCCAAGGTTGCAACCAAAACACAAGAGTTGGACTCAAGGATTTCACTTCCAATTCCTTGCATCAGACACACATTCATGTGAATTGAATAGTTGTGGTATTTATTATAGGATGTCAGAGACCAAAATAGTTCTCTGTTCGGTGTCAGGGAAATCAGTTTGAGAGAGATTTTTTTAAGAAAATCACCACGCTTTTATTTCTGCAGCATTAGGGGGGCATTGATAGATTATTTTATAATCCTAAAAAGGTGGTATAAACTTTCTTAGGAAATTATCATTTCCAATAAACACTGTTACTCCAGTAACAAACTACATTGTTAATCATAATGGTAGGCCCATCTGGTGGCATCAATAGCTTCAAAAACATCCTCTTTGTAGGCTTCATTTTTCCTTTGAAACAAATGGATCCTGAATGTTCTTTTATTGCCTAGAATTAGAGAACTGAGGCTCAGTTTGGTGTTTGTGGAAAGTCAATTCTGGGTATTGCATATAATGAAGAAACCCCCATTGTTCTTGTTTTGAAGCTCGAATGCTTGATAGTTTGTTCCTATAATAACCACACTACATTTTTTTTAACAATGATGGTGACTTCCATTTTTTATTTACTTTGGATGCTAGTGTCAAATGCGCATATCCTCCTTATTCATCACATATGGCAACTCTTCAACAAGACAGCTTTCCTTTATTACATCACATTATTTCAACAAGTGACACGGATACATTTAATTTTCTGATTTCTTATCCCTCTGAAATTAACAGGAAACTTTCCTTTCTTGCTTTCCTCAGTGTTCTCTATTGCTTTGCTAATGCATTCCTCCTCTCTCTTCTGCCCTGGTTCAGTTGCCTGGGCGTACAGATAATGAAATAAAAAACTACTGGAATACCCGGATCAAGAGACTGCAGCGTGCTGGCTTACCGATTTACCCTCCGGATGTTAGTATGAAAGCGCTGAATGGGAGTCAGCAAAGCCAAAGCATGGGTTCATTAACCACTGGTGAGGCAAGCCCATCTGATCTGTTGCAGGGAAACAGTTTTGAGATTCCTGCTGTGCAATTCAAAAATTTGCAAAATCCAGGGATCTATCCTTATCCACCGACATATTTTGATATTCTTCCGAGTGGGTCGCTAACGCAAAATCTTGGTTCATCTGATGGTCAGAACTTTATGTTTCCAACAATGCATCCCCCCAAACGCTTTCGAGAATCAGAGACCTTTTTCTCTGGATTGAATGATGATTTCAGCAATGCTTTCCCAGCATTAGATCTGTATGATGATACATGTGAGAACAATCCTTATTATCTGTATGATGATACACGTGAGAAGAATCCTCAGCCATTTGAGTGGTCTTCTTCATATGATCCTGATCTAAGCACTAACCTGACATCCTTAGGTGGACTTCCTGGCAGCCATGCCCTTTCAAATGGCAATTTCTCTTCCGAGCCCAGCTCTGGGGCTATGAAGGTGGAGCTCCCTTCTCTCCAATATTCAGAGGCTCAAGTTGGTAACTGGGGCTCACTTTTCCCAATGCCTTCAATTGAGTCTGTTGATACTCTGATTCAGTCCCCTCAAACTGAGCAAATTCAGGTAGATTGTCTTTCACCATCCAAAAGTGGCCTATTGGAAGCAGTAGTTTATGAATCGCGGAATCTGAAAAGAAAGTATGATTCATGCCACCAGGCTTCAAATACTGCTATTGAGTGCAATGATGTAGTGGGCAATTTGCCTCTTAATCCCTATGAAGCAGAATGGAATGTATATGTTGACCCAACATCTCCTTTAGGTAATTCTGCTGCATCTGTATTTAATGTGCATACTCCTATCGGCGGAAGCTCGCCAGATGAGCCCCAGTCAATTGAGACCTTGCTAGGTGAGAGTATTTTGTGTTAACTTTGTAGAATGAAGCTTACAGTATATTAATGGACTTGAGAATTCTTCTTCAGGGTGCAAAGTTCATCCAGAGCCAGTTAATCAGATTGCTACTCACTATGATGGAAAGAAAGAAACCCCAAACCAGATGGACTTGTCCAGGCCTGATCGTTTGCTTGATGCGGATTGGTTTGGACCGGATACTGAGCGTGGCAGGGAACAAGCTACCTGGAGAGATGCTCTAAATGCCCTTCTTGGTGAAGATATCAACAGCAACAAGAAGTAAATGGGTGTTTAACTTGTTACATCAAACCTGGATGCAGCCTTGGGTCTTAATGCAGCAGAGGAAACATGCAGGCACAGCCAACTTGCTGAAAATGGTAGTGGCTTTTATTTTCTTTTCCTCCTATTCAGGTTTACCAGATTTTCTCTTGGGTCTTAGGCTGTATTTCAGGGGGGAAACTTTCCTTGTATTAGAACCATGAAAAACATGTTTACATTGTGTTGTGTGGTTATCTTTGGAAGTTGGGGTTTTGCTTTTGAATATTAGAATTCGATGTTGTCAAACTATTTTGTGAACTTGTTATGGTTATAATCACCCATCTTCTGTTTCCATTTCTCAGTGATTTGAAAAGATTGGTTAACTAAAATATTTATACAGCAGAGCAAGGGTACTTACTCCTGATCTGCCCTTGAGATATTTATTGTAAAGATGATGATGAATTGTATTTCATTTTTGGGTTTCCCATCTCTATGAGCATCTGGCAAACCTGCAGCTTCTTTTTAGGAACATCACTACTCATATATACAGTCTCTTTGAGAATGTCATGTGATATTACCTCTCTTCTGCCATTGCAGTTGTTCCATCATTTGCAGGTGTGGATTCACTAAGCTTTTACTGCTTCATTTTAAAAAGATTTCCTTCACCGGGGTTTATAGGAATAGAATATTTCCTGAGGGTCCTGCTATAGTACCCCATTGGTACATATCCAAAAACACAACCAATCACAACATGCCATGTGTACAATTGCCATGTATATAATTTGATCCTATTGATTTGTATTCAGACTTACATCCCATTTGTTTGTATTTTGGTCCTGTATATTCATTCCCTGATTTCATATATTTATACCCATTTGTTTGTACTGGTACCATGGATTTGTAGTGGCACTGTACACTCCTAGATACTGAGTGTAATTTATCTTCAAGATAATAAAGGAATAATTATTATTATCTCCAGCCTATTGTCATTTATCAAAATTAGTATAAGTTATTATTATCTTGATTTCTATGTGATATATGCTATAATAACTATTATTATTTGCATATAAAGACTGAAACAAATCTCCTGCTGATTTAATAACTATTGTTTAAGAGATATTGCTAGACTTTTTATTTATGGGATATGGTGCTTAGTGACCTCCTTCAGAGTTAGCATTGATTCTATTTTGTTGTTTAATGTAATTCAAAAACAGAAATTGAAATTGCTTTCCTTTTTCTTTCTTTTACCTTTCCAAATCCAAACAATGGTAATATTTCTTGTGTTCTGTCTTGTATATGACTTTCCTTACTGCTCCAAGGGGAAAATTTTGATCAATATTGTTAGTGTGAGGAATGGTAACATGGGCCATATATATCATGGGAAGAAAACATTTGTAAGAAGAGAAACACAAACCTACTTTTAAACTTTTAGATTGGCTTCTGTATATATTCCTCACTACCAATGCAAAAACCTCAACTGAAAGTACCTCTGCAAATTAAAGCTTCATAGACCTTAATATACTCAGAAATAAACATAGGAATTAAAGCTTAATACTTAATCCAAATCAGATTAAACCAATAACCAAAACTAGATTGAAAATAACATATGGGGGTGTTTCACATCAAGGCTATTGGAACACCAAGAAATTATTCCATTGTGTACAGGGCTAAAATAGAAAAAATCTCAAAAAGAGTCTCCATCGTCAAGTACATATGATATAACTAATTCATGATCAGTGTATAGAAAAAAGAGTTAGGCTGAATTATAAGATGAGGTAGATGAATAACCAGCTGCAGCAGTCCACTACTTAAGGCCTTAAACATACTGATTGAAGTCAGTTGATTGACTCAAATTTTCCATAATCCTCATTCCTCCATTCGAGGAAGCTCATTGAGATCAAAACCTAGCACTTTATTTCCCATACTTTCGCTGGCTTTTCCAGAGGCCGAGTCTTGGGTGGGTGTGGCTTGGGTTGATCCCTGAAAGTGAGCCCTCTTGTGGCCTCCAAGAGCCTGACCCGACCGGAAGTTTTTGCTGCAAATGTTGCACTTGAACCCATCTACCACCACCTTGGAGCCACCTTCTTTAGACTCTTCTTCTCCGGCATCCATGGCTTGGAGGTTGTTCTTATAACTATGGCTAGACCTGTGTCCACCTAAGGCCTGGAAAGTTGGGAAGACCTTATGGCAAGTGCTGCACTTATGCTCCCTGGGTGCCACAAGAGGCGACTCGCTTACTATTTTTTGATCGAGCTTGTTTCCGTTTTTGCTTCTATCAGTAGTGTTCTTGCTACCTGATTCCTCCTCTATGTTGTTGTCAAGGCCTGCATCTCTGGGCCCTAACTCAGTATCTATCAAAGCCTTCTCTTTCAGCATCAGAATCCCTCTTCCATCAATGCTCACCTCTTTTGATGGATAATTTCTCAAGCTTCCAAGTTGTAACACCTCAACTTGTTTCCTCTTCTTCCCTCCTAAACATTCAGAAACTTGTTTCTTGTTCTTAACTCCATGTTTATGCGAAAAACTGAGATCACTGGACAAAACCGAAGTAGAAGATGAGCTCAAGGGGTGATTCTTGCCCCTCCTTCCAGTTTTCGTCCAGGGCAGAAGAGGCTGAGAAGGACTAATATCTGACGAAACCACAGTTGATTTCATGGCTGAAGGGCTCAAATCATCATTTTTCTTCGACACAGTGGAGCAAGAATCAGACTTGGCCGAGGGCGGAGGATTGATCCCCCTCCATTCTCTATCAGGATGGCACCTCATGTGCCCGTACACGGCCTTCTTCGAACGGAAACTCTTGGAACAAACAGGGCACAAGGCTTCGCTTCCAGTATTCTTCTCAGAAACACCACCCTCCGATCCATCATTCTTGAGGTTCGAAGTCTTATTCTTGTTGGAATCCTGCTCATCAAGGAGAGCTCTTGTCTGAATCTTAAAAGCTTTTGAACAACGCAACCCTTTGCTGTTGGAGCTGCATACCACTTCTGTCTTCATTATCACTTTCCTCCTTTTCCCCGTATCATAATCTTCTTCACCTCCTCCCGTTTGAATCTTGATAAGCTTCAAAGAATGTCCTTTTTCTGGTGAACCACCACCGGGCGCCAAGTTCTGCCCCTCTTGGCCTTCGCAAGATACATCATCAGCCATGAAACCCTATCACAAGAGGAAAACCACCATCCCACTGCTAAACTTCTCTCCGTGCTTTAGGTAGTGAGAACTGTTAAGTATTCTGAGATATAAGAGAAAAAAATTAAGTAAAGAAATAGAAAATATTGACAAATAAGGAAAGATGTGGAGATGGATATAGAAACCCGTTAGAGAACAGTGCCATCCCATTAGAAGTCTAATAGAAAACAAACCCTTTAGAGTTTCTATAGATACAAATCTCCTTTCCTTATAAATTTCAAGGTCATACTTTGATTCATCCTCCCAATCCTCTGCATAAATAATAAAATATACTATATTTGATTGGCCATTAAATAACAATAATTATTTTTATATTTTAAAATATAATTAATTAAGGTTGGGTTGAAATTTAACAGATGCTTTTGTGGGTGATGATGAACTCCAAATTAAACCCTAGTTTCAAGTATTGAGCTTCAAAATATTTATAAAACTTAGTTGTAATTAAATTATTAAGCACATTGAAAATTCTTTTCTTTAATGGTAGCATTAATTTTTTTTTTTCTTTCTATTTAACCATTAATTCTTAATTTTTTTTGTATAGTACATAAAAGAAAAAGAGAGTAGGTGAAATGATTGGAATCAAGAGGTTTAATTTTGAGTAGAGATAGGATATTGATGAAAAGGTCTAAAATATGATTTATATTAATTTTATTTTTGTCCATGTTAAGCTTTAACTTGTCTTTTCTATATAAACATCAATCTTGGAGTTAAAAGTCCATCACATAATCTTATTACCTTATTGTTATCATATAATCCTTATCCCCTTCTTAATTTACTTTCATCAATAATTAAATTTAAATTATGAGACACGTCTACATGTATAGAAGCAAATCCAACTTTAGAAATTAATTTTTTGGTTCCCATTTGAACTATATATATATAACATAAATACTTTTATTAATCACCCTTGTTGCATAAACATATAATTTGATCTGGTAATATATTGACTTATTTGATTAAAAGAGTTATTGAAAACCCAATTTTGAAAATCTAATCTTCAATATTTTTTATTGTGACAAAAATGTCGTCATTTTTTAGGAATGGTGATGTGGTGGAGTTTTTCTGGGTACCCTATAATGGAACGAGTTTGAAATTTAAATAAATGAATTTAGAATGAGTTTGAGATTTTTTTAAAAACTCAAGATAGGTTTGAGTAATGTCTTCTCCTGCTCTGCCCAATTTTATATAAAATTTAATTAAAAAAATTAATTTAATTTAATTTTTATTTACTTATTTTTAATATATAATAATAATAATACTTTTCAAATAAGTTATAACAAATTATAATATTTTAATTATTTATAAATATATATATTTTTTAATGTAATTTAAAAAATTATTATTATTATTTTTAATTTTCATACTTGCCTTGCTCCGTTTAATTTTTTTTAATGGGATATGAATGATAAATATTTTAAATAAACAGGACGAGGATAGGATGAAGCCGACTCATCCCGAACCCACCCCATTGCCAACCCTATCATTCTTTTCTTATAAAAATAACTATTTCTTTTAAAACCTAAATATAAATATTTGAAATAGTTAAAGACATTTATATAAAAAATAGACTACTCTTCAAGTAATAACATGAAAGACGTTAAATTCACAAATATAAGAATTGTTTCATCCTTTTTAACTAATTAATTCTAACATATTTTGATGGTAGTTCAAACAACGATGCACATATAGTTAAAATTTAATAAGTACTAAAATATATATATACAACTATGTACATATAGTTAAAGTTTAATAAGTACTAAAATATATATATATATATTAAGGGTTATTTGGTTAACAAGATTATAATAATAGGGTTATTTCATTTACTTCCCCTAATATTTCGACTAAATGCTTCTAACCCCTATAGGTTAACAATTTCATATATTAAATACTTTTTTTATCATTTTCATTTCTTATTTTTACTCACCTCCTCCCCTCTCACTCAAAATAACAAAAGTATATGATCAAATTTAAACTTATAAATACTATATATATTTAGTTAAAACTTTAGAGAAAATAAATAAAATTAATATTATAATAATATTCATATTTATAAAACTGTCGCATCCCTTTTAAAACATATTACTATAGGGTAAATAAATAATCGAGCATGAATCTCATCCAAGAAGATAGGGGATTTTTAATTTTTAATTTTTAATTTTTCACTTTTTTCCACAAATTAGACATAAAAATTAGAAAAAATAAAAGAAGACTGTAACATTGACAAATTTATAGAAAAACATAATATTGGAAATTACAAATTGTATATTAAACTCATATTTGTCATTGGAGAACTACAAGAGATCACAGATTTATATATTAATGCCTGTGCTCTCAAAAAGGATATTCTTATTGATTGTTTCAGGAGATGATATTTGCATAAGAAAACCTAACATTTCAAACGAATTCTAGCAGTTTTAGGGTTGAATCCAACATGAGAGAGAAAATTTCTGCTGTCTCATCTGAGACAAAGCTTAAAACTATAGCCCTATTTAGAAAGAAAATCTTACCATATGAAAACATAAGAATGCAATATCTATGATACTTTATTATTCTCTATTGATATTATTTATTTTTAATAAAAAATTAATTATACTTTTATAATGATGTTATTATTCATATTTTTTTTAACACATATTAAAATGGTATATTTTTTTGAAAATTTAATTTATAAATTTATTATATTTTTTTTATTAAAACTATTTATTTGTAATTACAAAATTATTTATATTTTTAATAAGATTTGAATTACATTTAATCAATATTGAATTTACAGTATTTTTACAAAATCAAAATAGAAAAATTATTTTTAAAAACAATCCATTCAAATAAGTTTTTTATTTTTATTTTTAAAAACAACTTACAAAAAATATTTATTTTTATAAAATATTTTTTAATTTAAAAAAAAACTTTAAAAATAAGCATAAGAAAATATGGCCAAATGACCCCTAATTCTTAATTATTTTGAAAATCAAATTCATGGAGGCCTTTCTTTCTTAATTATTTTTTAGCAGTGAATATTAATGCTTTCTTGTGGGCTTTTTGCAACACTTGGAAGCTTAATATCCGATTGGTAGTGATTTTAAGAAATATTTTTAGTATTTTTGATATTTAAATTTTTTTATCTTTCAAATATTATATAAAGGTTAAAACACTTCCTAAATTACTACTATACATAGTTTGAATAAACTTTTAATTCAAATAAAATACTCGAAAATATCTTAGAAGATTTTTTTGAGAAATCCTGAGAATAAAAATGACGAATTCCTTGATGTAATTAATTTCATGCATTTCATATATGTAATTCTACTTTCTTCGCTTCTTCTCAAATCCATGCATTATATCTATCAATTAAATAAAAAATTAATAAAATTATTAAAATCACCTCAATTCATTAATAGAGATGATTTAGAGGTTTTTTTTTCCATCAAAAGTCATTTGAGTTCCTTTTGGACTCAACCTTTGAGAATTTTATTTATTATTTTTAAAAAAGTAAATGGTGATAAAATCAATTTTCCAATAAATAAATAAATATTTTTATAAATAAGTAATCAATTTTCACTAACTCATAATAATTGGATAAATAAATAAATAAAAAATCAATCATATAAATAAATAATTTATGTCCCATTACCAAATTAAAATATGCGTTACGATAGAGTAGTCTATTTTTGGTACCTTGATATCCATTTTTTTTTTGTGATAGTATTTTTTTTATTAAAAAAATATAATTTATGCTTTTTTTTATAATATTACTATTCATTTTTACTAAAAATATATAAAATTACAAAATTAATTTCATTTTTAATAAGACTTAAATTTACTTTAATTAATATTATATGAATTAAATTTATAATATTTTTACAAAATCAAAACACAATTATTTTCAAAAATAATTTATTTAAACAAATTTTTTATTTTTAAAAAGTGTTTTTTAAAAACAACTTACTAAAAGCTTTTATTTATTTATTTATTTTTATGAAATTTTAAAAAGCTAATTTTATTCTTTTAACTTAAACAACTTGCTAAATGTAATTTATTCAATTATAATTACTAATTGATTTTACCTAAGCTACGTTTGATTGACAATATATGATAAGTATATCTTAGAATAAGATATGAATATTATTTCCAATGAGATATGTATATACTATGAAGATGGTATTTTAAGATAACATATCCAATAAGATATATTATATTATATTTATATTTTATTTATTAAATGAATAAAAAATAACATGAAATATATATTATTTTCAGCGTTTAAAATAAAAATTATATCATAATAAAATATTTTTTATTTAAAAAAATGAAAAATTTGTTATGTTTAAACAATATTCATGATTAGAATATTTAAATTTTACAAATAATTTTTTTATATTATGTTATTTTATATATAAAAATAATTTATATATATATATATATATATATATATATATATATATATTCATATTATTTTATAAATATATTTTTAGTTTTTCATTTTTAATCATAAATTTAATTTATAATAAAAAAATTTATTTTGTAAAATGAGTATATTAAAAAATAAAAAATTGATAAGAAATAATTTTTTGATATAATTAGATCGAGATTGACATATTTTGTATCAAAGGAATAGAAGAAAGAGAGTAGATAATATATCTAATTCACTATCACATGTTTGATTAAATAGAGGAGGATAGGATAGGATTCCGTTATCCTATCTTCTATTATATCCAACATATCCTAAACGTACAAAAGTAGCTTTTGTAAGGTACACAGAAACTAGGCCACAAAACCACCCCCAGTGCTTGTTCTTATTCTTATTGATTGTTATAGGAGACAATGCATGTGTACAAAAGCCATTACATTCCAATCCAATTCTATCAGTTCTAGGGCTGAATCCATGGCTTGGAGGTTGTTCTTATAACTATGGCTGGACCTGTGTCCACCTAAGGCTTGGAAAGTTGGGAAGACCTTTTGGCAAGTGCTGCACTTATACTCCCTGGGTGCCACAAGAAGCGACTCGCTTTCTATTTCTTGATCGAGCTTGTTTATGTTTTTGCTTCTATCAGTAGTGTGCTTGCTACCTGATTCCTCCTTTATGTTGTTGTCAAGACCTGCTTCTTGTTGGAACCAATGTTTCTGTTGCCCTGATAATCAAGGTGAGATCTCATCTGACCCCTCGAAACTCTTGAACAACGCAACTCTTTGCTGCTGGTGTTGCATAACGCTCTTGCCTCCGCTATTCCTCTTCTACTTTTCCCATCATCAGCATTTGCCACCTCCCATCGAATCTTGATAAAACGAGTGTAATAATTTTTTAAAATAATTTAAAAACAAAATAAACAACCATTAATAAACATCTTATATGAATAAAAATTGGTTTATAAGGGATTTACAATTTTTTTTTTTTGTAAATGAATTTCAAACGAAACAAATACTTTGCATCGAATTTATTAATGAGTTTCATCTTCTTTTTTTTTTTTTTTTAAATAAGTTGTAACTCAAAACATAGATGTAATCAATACAAAAATATATTAGGGAAAAACTAATATATTATGAATTTTATGTTAGAATAAATATGGACTCACACATATTAATCATAGTTTATAATTTAGCTATCCATACAGATTTCGATTTATGTTTATTGAGTATGAGCCACCTATGTGTATAGCCCAATGCCAAAACGTGTCTTAGATAATGAGTCTAAGACACGGGAGGCGCAACAGTCCAAAGGGTATGGTCCCTAAGGCGTAGAGGGAATTCATCTATAAGGGATTCACAAGGTAATTTATCATCTAAGACGCGTTTTGGAATCTTGATAAAATGACTAATAATTTTTTAAAATAATTTAAAAACAAAATAAACAACTGTTAATACTGCAAATTTATGAATAAAAATTGATTTATAAGGACTCTATTATTTTTTTGAGCATATGATTATATATTTTGTAAATTTTCTCGCTAGACAAATGAATTTCAAACGAAACAAATACTTTGCATTGAATTTATTAATGAGTTTCAATTTTTTTTTTTATAAATAAGTTGTAACTAAAAACATAGATGTAATACAAAATATAATATAGAAAAACTAATATATTATGATTCCTAACCTTATTGTTTTTGTCATATGCACAATTAAATTTTTTGAATTTTCTTATTGGGTAAATAAATTCTAAATTAAGTGAAATATAATTAATAATTTAATATTTTTAATGAATCTTTTAAATTTTAAGAATAATTTAGAATTCAAAAAATTGGTCGAATTAATTACATATTAAATCAAGAAATTCTAAAATACTTGGTAATTAATTATTAATTATGTACAAGTAATGAAAAATTTGACTTGTTAACATATTAAAAAAGTTAAATTTTACTAACAATTATGGTATGATGTATGTATGTATGGTATGGAGCAAACAATGGAGCTGATCAGTAACAATATTCAAATAAGTTTTGGTGTCATGAAACTAAACCAGCCTCCAGTTCTTGTTCTTATTCTTATTGATTGTTTTCTGGAGATAATGCATGCGTACAAAAGCCATAATTCCTAACGAATTCAATCAATTTTAGGGCTGAATCCAACAGGAAAGAAATAAATTTCAGCTGTTCCACCTGAAAAAACTTAGAACTGTATGGTTCCCATATGGAAAATATAAGAATACAATATCTATAGGCCTTCACCCAGGAACTGTAACTTATTGAATTGTAGGAAAAAAGATGCACAATTACAACTACACTGCACCACCTTCATTCTTCTTCCATCGGGGGAAGCTCATTGAGATCGAAATCCAAAACTCTTGAGCCTGCACTCTGGCTGGCTTCTTCAGCAGACAATATTAATGCTTCTTGTCTGGGTGTATCTAATTGGGCTGGCTTCCGCCGATGAGATGTCTGGTGGCCCCCAAGAGCCTGACCCGTGGGGAAGCTCTTGTTGCAGGTCCGGCACTTGTGGGCTTTTTGAACCACTTGTTTGGCATGCTTGGAAGTGCCAACGGCTAGGCCTTCTTCCTCAGAAGCTGCGGTATGTGAAGATGATGCATGCTTATTCCCCATGGTCAAGGCTTGGTGAGTCGGAAAGGCTTTATTGCAAGTGCCGTGTTTATATGTCCTCGGTAATAATGTCTTCAGAAATCGCTTATTATCATAAACATCCATATAGCTTACGAACTTTGGAGTCTTCTTTGTATTCTTTGATATCTGATCATCAAGTTGTCCCCCAGGTATAATTCTATCATCACTACTCTTCTTGTCCGTATCAACTTCTTTTGGTCCCAAATTGAACCCTGTTTTTAGAAAATCATTCCAAGAAGCACCACCTTTGTTTCCAGCATCTTCTTGGCCCCTGAACCCCAAAGCTCCTCTTTCATGGATTTTCAGCTTCTTGGATGGATAATCCCTAATTAGCTTCCCAACTTGTAACATCTTCATTTGTTGCCTCTTCCGCAGGCCTACACATTCAGAAACTTGATGCTTTTCCTCACTTTCTTTCTTCTGCGATGAGCTGATATTACAGGACGAACCCGAAGAAGAATATGAGTTGATGATGCGATTCTGGCCCCTCATTCCAGTTTTCGTCAACTGCAAAGGAGGCTGAGAAGGACTAATATCAGATGAAACCACGGTCGATGTCATGGACGCAAGGCTCAAGCCATCAATTCCCTGCGACACAGAGGAGCAAGAAGCAGTCTTGGCGGAGGGCGGGGGATTGATCCCCCTCCATTCTCTCTGAGGATGGCACCGCATGTGCCCGTACACGGCCTTCTTCGAATGGAAACCCTTGGAACAAACAGGGCACTTGGCTTGATCAGTTCCACCAATATTCTCAGCAACACCACTCTCTGATCCGTTCTTGAGGTTCCAAGTCTTATTCTTGTTGGAACGACCGACTCTGTTGCCCTGATCATCAAGGCGAGCTCTCATCCGACCCTTGAAGCCTTCTGAACAACCCAGCCCTTTGCTGCTGATGTTGCATTCCAGTCTTGCCTCGACTATTACTTTACTGCTTTTCCCATCATCAACTTCGTCGCCACCTCCCATCGGAATGTTGATTGGCTTCAAAGAAAGCCAATTTTCCGGTAAACCAGCGGAGCCTAAACCTTGCCTCTCTTCGCCGTCACAAGGTACAGCTTCCCCCATCAGACCCTTCACAAAAAAAACCTGGAACCTGGTTGTGAGAAGTGGACTGAAAGAAGTGTAGGCAGAGGAAGAGTAGATAAGGAGAACGGTTTCTATTTTGCTGGTATATATAATTCTAATAGAAACCTATGGCCCTAGAGTTTCTATGCTTACGGACCTCCTTTCCTTAATAAAATATACTAGTATATTAATTTGGGTATTAAATAATAACAATAATTATTTTTATCCCCTAATCTAATCTCCAACTTAAATTAGAGGTTCTAAGTTATTTCCCACTCTATTATTCTGAATAATTAAATTTATGTTGTGAAGTTTGTTCTTAAATAAAAGACTTGAAAATATCTTTAAGATTTTTTGAGAAATCCTGAGGATAAATATGACGAATTTCAAGATATCATTAATCTCATGTTTTTCAGTTATGTAATTCTCATGGCTTTCTTCTGGCTTCTTCTCAAATCCATGCATTAATTAATGAAATATTAAAATCACCTCAATTCATTAATAGAAACGGTTTTAGAGTAACATTATAGATGAGCCATTTTTCTTTTTGTTTTTTTTTTTTTTTTTAAGTGGGGTGTTTGGTAAAACTTAATATTTATTAGTTAATGACTTAGATTGAATTTAAATTAAATTATATTTAAGTTATTAATTTAAAATTTATTATTTTTTACTTTAAATATTAAAGTTGTTTGATATATATATATATATATATATATATATATAAATTATAACTAGAACAAAAGATATAAGTAACGGTGAAAGTGATGGTGAAACAATGAAGATGGTGAAAGTAATTAAGATAATAGGGGTAAAAAGGTAAAATAAAGATGTTAATTTAAGAATAAGTTAATTCACTTTTAAGTTAATTTTTTAGAGTTTTATTTTTAATTAAAAAAAGTAAGTGGTGGTAAAATAATTTTTTTCAATAAATAAATAAACATATAATTTTATAATTAAATAATCACCAACTCATAATAATTAGAAAAATAAATAAATAATCAATCTTATAAATAAATAATCATTTTTCATTTATATATATATATATATATTCTTGGAAAAAAAAAATCAAAATTTCCTTTATCTATCTCATTACCAAATTAAAAATATGGGCCACATAAAATATAAAAATGTTTTTTTTTTGGATAGAAGTATGAAAGACCACCACCAATGAGGTGGTATCACCTATATATTTTCACACCAACAAAGCAAAAATGCTAAAGCCCTTTAAACTGCTTGAGAACCTCCTAGGGCAATTTGGAGCCCTCCTTGCTCGACTTGCTGTATCTAAAAAGTTTTAAGAAGGAAGGAGGTAAGCATTTTCACATGCTTAGTAGGGTATCTTACACACAAAGGGATTAATTGGTATTACTATGATTCAAGGATAAACAAATGAGCATTTAAACCATAAAATAAATATCTCAAACATTTTATTTGATCTAATTATACCACTTCAATAATTCTTAACCATTAAATAAAATGCATGTCAGAATGTAACATAGTCATACAATGTACTTTTGGTATTGGGCTTTCACCTAAGGATATGCATCCGTACCCAAATATATTATATTATATTATATTATATTTGTTAAACGAATAAAAAATAATATGAAATATATATTATTTTCAGAGTTTAAAATAAAAATTATATCAAAATTAAATATTTTTTATTTAAAAAAATAAAAAATTTGTTATGTTTAACAATATTCATGATTTGAATATTTTAATTTTACAAATAATTTTTTTTATATTATGTTTTTTAATATATAAAAATAATTTATATATATATATACATATTTTTTTTTAGTTTTTCATTTTTAATCATAAATTTAATTTATAATAAAAAAATTTATTTTGTAAAATGAGTATATTTAAAAATAAAAAATTGATAAGAAATAATTTTTTGATATATGTCTATCGAGATTAACATATTTTGTATCAAAGGAATAAAAGAAAGAGAGTGGATAATATATCTAATTCACTTCACATGTTTGATTAAATGTAGGATGATAGGATATGATAATTTTTCTCTTATCCTATCTCATATTATACGTATACGTAGACAAAAGTAACTTTTGTAAGGTACACAGAAACTAGGCCACAAAACCACCCCCCAATGCTTGTTCTTATTCTTATTGATTGTTTTAGGAGACAATGCATGTGTACAAAAGCCATTACATTCCAATCCAATTCTATCAGTTCTAGGGCTGAATCCAACAGCAGACAAATAAATTTCAGCAGTTCCATCTGGGAGAGTTCAAAACTATTTTACTTCTATTCGGACCAATAAAATCATCCCATATGGAAAACAAAAGAATACAAAATCTATAAGCCTTTACTCAACAAGTGTAACTTACTGAATTGTAGGGAGAAAAATGCACAACACTGCACCGCCTTCATTCTTTTTCCATTGGGGGAAGCTCGTTGAGATCAAAATCCAAAACTCTTGGACCTGCATTCTGGCTGGCTTCTTGTTTGGGTGCAGCTAATTGGGCTGGCTTCTGCCGGTGAGTTGTCTGGTGGCCCCCAAGAGACTGACCCGTGGGGAAGCTCTTGTTGCAGATCCGGCACTTGTGGGATTTTTGCACCACCTGCTTGGCATGCTTGGAAGTGCCAAGGGCTTGGCCTTCTTCCTCAGAAGCTGCGGTATGTGAAGATGATGCATACTTATTCCCCATGGTCAAGGCTTGGTAAGTCGGAAAGGTTTTATTGCAAGTGCCGCATTTATATTTCCTCGGTAATAATGTCTTCAGAAACCGGTTATTATCAGAAACATCCATATAGCTTACGAACTTTGGAGTCATCTTCTTTGTATTCTTTGCAATCTGATCATCAAGTTGTCCCCCAGGTATAATTCTATCATCACTACTCTTCTTGTCCGTATCAACTTCTTTTGGTCCCAAATTGAACCCTATTTTTAGAAAGTCCTTCCAAGAAGCACCACTTTTGTTTCCAGCATCTTCTTGGCCTCTGAACCCCAAAGCCCCTCTTTCATGGATTTTCAGCTTCTTGGATGGATAATCCCTTAGGTTCCCAACTTGTAACATCTTAAGTTGTTGCCTCTTCTGCAGGCCTGCACGTTCAGAAACTTGATGCTTTTCCTCAATTCCTTTGTTCTGCGATGAGCTGATATTACAGGACGAACCCGAAGAAGAATATAAGTTGATGATGCGATTCTGGCCCCTCCTTCCAGTTTTCGTCCACTGCAAAGGAGGCTGAGAAGGACTAATATCAGATGAAATCACGGTCGATGTCATGGACGCATGGCTCAAACCATCAATTCCCTGTGACACAGAGGAGCAAGAAACAGTCTTGGCGGAGGGCGGAGGATTGATCCCCCTCCATTCTCTCTCAGGATGGCACCTCATGTGCCCGTACATGGCCTTCTTCGAATGGAAACTCTTGGAACAAACAGGGCACTTGGCTTGATCAGTTCCACCAATATTCTCAGCAACGCTACCCTCTGATCCGTTCTTGAGGTTCCAAGTCTTATTCTTGTTGGAACGACTGACTCTGTTGCCCTGATCATCAAGGCGAGCTCTCATCCGACCCTTGAAACCTTCTGAACAACCCAACCCTTTGCTGCTGATGTTGCATTCCAGTCTTGCCTCCACTTTTACTCTATTACTTTTCCCATCATCAACTTCGTCGCCACCTCCCATCGGAATGTTGATTGGCTTCAAAGAAAGCCTATTTTCCGGTAAACCAGCGGAGCCTAAACCTTGCCTCTCTTCGCCGTCACAAGGTACAGCTTCCCCCATCAGACCCTTGACAAAAAATGCAAAAAAAACAACCTGGAACCTGGTTGTGAGAAGTGGACTGAAAGAAGTGTAGCCGGAGAAAGATTTGATCAGGAGAATGGTTTCTATTCTGCTTTCTTGAATCCTATCTTATATAATTCTAATAGAAACCTACGGCCCTAGAGTTTCTATTCTTACCGATCTCCTTTCCTTAATAAAATATACTAGTATATTTATTTGGGTATTAAATAATAACAATAATTATTTTTATCCCCTAATCTAATCTCCGTCTTAATTTAAAGGTACTAAGTTATTTCCCACTCTATTATTCTGAATAATTAAATTTATGTTGTGCAGTTTGTTCTTAAATAAAAGACTTGAAAATCTCTTTAAGAATTTTTGAGAAATCCTGAGGATAAATATGACGAGTTTCAAGATATCATTAACATCATGTTTTTCAGTTATGTAATTCTCATGACTTTCTTCTGGCTTCTTCTTAAATCCATGCATTAATTAATGAAATATTAAAATCACCTCAATTCATTAATAGATACGGTTTTAGAGGAATAGATAGGTCGTTTTCTTTTTCCTTTTAAGAGAGGTGTTTGATAGAACTTAATATTTATTACTTAATGATTTAAATTGACTTTAATTTAAATAATATTTAAATTATTAATTTTAAATTTATTAATTTTTACTTTAAATATTAAAATTATTTGATAAAATTACCTTGAAGATATATTTTAAATCGTCAAATTGATATACATATATTCTCATATACATAGATAGGTCGTTTTTTTTTTTATTATTTATTTAAGTGAAGTGTTTGGTAAAACTTAATATTTATTACTTAATAATTTAAATTAACTTTAAGTTAAATTATATTTAAATTATTAATTTAAAATTTATTAATTTTTACTTTAAATATTAAGATTGTTTAATAAAACTACCTTAAAGATATATTTTAAATCATCAATATATTTTTATAAATTATAATTAGAATAAAAGAGATCAAATAACAATGAAAGTGGTAAAGATGTGAATTTAAGAATAAATTAATTCACTTCCTTCACTTAACCTTTTATTAGAGTTTTATTTTTTTATTAAAAAAACATAAGTGAGGGCAAAATCAATATTTCCAATAAAAAAATAAATAATTTTATAATTAAATAATCATTTTTCACTAACTCATAATAATTGAAAAAATAAATAAATAATCAATCTTATAAATAAATAATCAATTTTCATTTATATATATACTCTTGGAAAAAAAATTCAAAATTTTCTTTATCTATCTCATTACCAAATTAAAAATATGGTACAATATAAATTTTTTTTTTTTTTTATATATAGAAATATGAAAGACACCACCAATGAGGTGGTATCACCTATATATTTTCACACCAACAAAGCAAAAATGCTAAAAACCCTTTTAACTACTTCAGAACCTCCTTGCGCAATGCGCAATTTGGAGTCCTCCTTGCTCTATTGCTTGTCTTTAGAAATAATATCTGTATCTAAAAAGTTTTAAGATGAAAGGGGGTGAGCATTTTCACATGGGTTTCTTACACCCAAAGGGATTAATTGGTATTACTATGGTTTAAGGATAAACAAAATGAGCATTTAAACCATAAAATAAATATTTCAAACATTTTATTTGATCTAATTATATCACTTCAATAATTTTTAACCATTAAATAAAATGCATGTGAGAATGTAACATTAATGTACACTTATTTTTGGGCTTTCACCGAAGATATGCATTCGTTTTCAAATACACTCTTCATTTGGAGTATTCTTAAGGTAAGCTTTTGTATTTTTTATATTAGGATCTCACTCCCTTTTTAATATGCCTCTCACGGGTCTTTTACTTTTATCATCATTTTTTTTTATGCATATGAAATGTAATAAATTTACATATCATCATCCACAATTTTTGTAGGACATAATTTTTTATTTAATCCAAACATGCTAAAACATTCCAATACCCAAGGCAACAATTTTTCTACAATTAAGTGACCACAAACATTAAATAAAATTCTCAATAATCCATATATTAACAAAAACACAATTTATATCTTAATCATATAAACTTTATTTATTCTTGACAAACTTAATAATTTCTAACACTCAACACAATGATTTTTTTTTTTTATAATTAAATCATCTCAAACATCACATTTTTTTTTTTTATAAAAGGAATCCATAAACCACCAAGAAAAATACTTATAATAATAATTATACTTCAAATAATACATATAACACCTATTTATTTCCCAACAACAAAATTTATAATTTTTTTATAAAAAAAAAATTAAATAAAAGTTATAGGGTTAAACCATCTTACCTCATATAAAAAAATTAATTCAATTATTAAAATTAAAATGCAACTCCATAGTGTTTATCACGTTAAATAGAGTATCCTCCTAAAATTTTATACGAGAATGACATATCGAAACCAAGCGGCATGCACCATCACTCTGTACCTCCGTCTTCATTGCAAGCTTGTAGATTCTGATGCACATCCACACTTTCGCAGTAGCGCCGCATCTCCGCCACACCTCGTTCGCCATTGATACCACGACCAACGCCCCCTCGCTATCTTAGCATAGTCGGTGGAGCCCACCATACTTGTCATCAAAGCGCTACCATTATCCCCTCCTTCACGTGATTGCCATCGAAGAATTTTCTGGATCCAATTGACCTCGTCTCCACCCACTCTCGCACCCACAATTCTCTCCACGCCATTCCCTACTCTCACCATCTTCCTTATTGCTCGCATTGTCACGTGGCGCTAGTGGCCACCACTCCCTCGCACGTCGTTCACGGAGCCACCCCATGTTCACAGTCTACACCACTATCCTTTCCAAGACTCCAACCATGGTTGACGTTTCACTCTTGATTTGAGGTTTAAAAGCGTGTTTCATCTCTACAATGTTAGTTTGAGGATTTGGGCTGTTTATGGGCTTTTATTTGGGCTTTCATTAATTGATTTATGCTTATGGACCTACATTAGCCAGAGCTTAATGGCACTTTGATTTTGCTATTGGGCCTTAAGTCTTTGTCTTTGGGTTGGGTTTTCATTTGATTTATTTGAACACGATGAATTTAATTTATACATCGGTATTGCTTTGGGCTTAGGCTCTTTGGTTAATTTAGACCATTCAATTCATTTTGTTTCATTATCATGCTTATCGTATTATAGCAATTTGATTTCATAAATAATTTTGCTAAAAGAAATACATTTCCAATCATTAGACTTGTAAATACAATAAAATTTAAAAATCATTTTTAAAACAAATTTGTAAAATAATATTTTTTAAATCAAATTCTAAAAGGTATTTTTTTTTTGTAATTTTTTAAAAATTTTAATAAAAATTGTGAAATGATATCTTGTACATAAAATTGGATTGGGATTATTTTTTGTAAATAAAATTATAAAAATCATTGTATTGGAGATCTAAATGTGTGTTTATATATATATATATATTAATTATTCTAAAAATGTGTTGAATTGGGAAAGTCAAACCATCTTTTTAGTTAGTTTAATAAGAGTTCGTTTGACAATGATTCTAGAAAGCCTTTTAGTCTAAAAAGTGTTTTTGAAAAATATTAGGTGTTTGATAAAATTTAAAAAACACTTTTGAAAATTTGAAAAAACATTTATATGATTAGAAAATCACTCGTAGTGTTTTCTAAAGAAATACTTGATAGATGATTCACCTAAAAACACTTTCAGAGAAAACACTTGTAATAAAAAATATTGTCAAACACACTCTAAGTCAATTTGTGTAATTTTCATTGTCTTTTTTGTACATTTTTATATTCAATCTTTATCATACCATTGCTTGTAGTTTTCCTTGTGTCGTATTCATTTGCTCAAAATCCATTGATTACTTAATTAAACGTCAAAGTATCCTCCTCTTGCTTATTAGAAACCATAGCTATTTGGGCTTAGAGTGATGCTAAATCATACCTTCTTGATAGCATCATTTGCTTAGAGTGGTGCTATGGTTTATCACGATAATATGATCATGAAGAGATCAAGAAATATCTTTATAAAAAATAAGAAATAACGAAGTCCTGAATAATTCACATTTTAGTGTGATGTTTATCATGATAACTAGAGAAATTGTCATAAATTTTTATATTGGATATGAAGTGAAGCTAGGTTCAACTACTTCATATTGTGTATTGAAGTCACAAAAGATGTAGGAAAGAGAGCAAAAAACTTCATTGTTAGACGTAACAAGACATCATTCCCATCATCTAAATCTTCCTTAATTTTATTTTCTAACATTACTACCATTCCTTTCCATCACAATATTTATTATATAAATCATTCATATTATTGATATTTTATTTATGTTATTTTTTTTTAACTCTTTTATCTTCATAAGAAGAAAACTAGAAGATATAGGAAACAACATTTAACATCAAACTTCATTATATAACATAACAAGGCATCTAACACAAATAATATAAAACATGCTTTGAAATCATTCCTACCATTTATATCTTCTTTAATTTATTTTTCCAACATCACCATCATCTCATTTTTCACAATTTTTATTATACAAATCATTCCTATTATTTATATTTTATTGATATCAAATTTCAACTCATTTGCCTTCACAAGATATAACTTGATAAGTTTTTTCATCACTTCCCATTGGAATCTTGATAAGGTTCAAAGAAAACATATTTTCTAGTGAACCACAACAAGACATGAAACACAAATAATACAAAACATACTTTAAAATCATTCTCATCATCTATATCTTACTTAATTCAATTTTCTAATATTACTACCACCCATTTTTATCACAATATTTATTATTTATATTTTATTTAGATTAATTTTCAACTTTTTTTGCCTCATGGCACAACTTTGGCCATGAAACCCTTAACAAGAAGAAAACTAGAATATGAAGGACATGAGTTTGACAACAAGCCTAATCATTGGACATAATAAAATGTCCAACAGACATAATATAAAACATGCTATGAAATCATTCTTATAATCTATATCTTTAATTTAATTTTCTATCATTAGCACCATGCCTTTTCATCACAATATTTATTATATAAATCATTCATATTATTTATATTTTATTCATGTCAAATTTAAACTCATTTGCCTTAAAAAAATTACCACTTAATAAGCTTATTTGCCACCTTCCATCAGAATCTTAATATGGTTCAAAGAAAGCCTATTTTCTTATGAACAACTGGGGGCCAAGTTCTCTTATAGCTCTAGGGTGGTTAGAACTAAGAAATGTATTGTGTTATACGAGAAAGAAATTGAGGAAAGAGAGAAAAAATATAGGTAAATAATGAAAGGTGTGGAGACGGGCATAGAAACTCTATAGAGAATGGTTTCAATTTTTCTTTATTCATTGTTGCCATTCATAATCATTGAATCTTTTTAGAATTCTAACATAAAACAAGCATGTAGAGTTTTTATAAATACAAATGTCCTTTTTTTTATTTATTTAAATTTTAAGTAGGTAGAGAGAGGTTGGAAATATTTTTGTAAAGATATATGCTAGTGGTAGATACTTGCAAAATTATTTTATAAGGATATTCATTTAATTTATATCCTATTTTATAGGACATGTATAAAAAACCTATTAGAGAAATTATATAAAAGATTATTACCACACAAAACAATAAGCAACAGGATACTTCAACTTGTTTATGAAAGCTAAAATCATTTAAGTCGTGCAAAAAAAAAAAAAAAAAAAAACAAAAAACAAAAAGGAAAAGTAAAGAGAGATTGAATAGGATCTTGTTTATTGAAGCGATATCTTAGAAAAGATGTAAGAAAGAGATTTTGACGGAAAGTTTCATTATTGGACATAACAAGGCACCAACACTAAAAATACAAAACATGTTTTGAAATCATTCCCACTAACTATATGTCCTTTAATTTGATTTTCTAATATTACTACGGTTCTTTTTCATCTCAATATTTATTATATAAATCATTCACGTTATTTACACTTTATTCATATTAATTTTCAACTCTTTTACCTTCACAAAGGACAAGAAAAAAACTATAATATTTAGGAAATAATATTTCACAACAAGCTTCATTATCGGAAATAACTAGACATTCAACACAAATAATATAAAACATGTTCTAAAATCATTCCGACCATCTATATTTTCTTTAATTTAATTTTTTTTTATCATCACCACCATCTCTTTTCATCTCAATATTTATTATACAAATCATTCCTATTATTTGTATTTTATTTATATCAAATTTAAACTCATTTGCCTTAAAAAGGTATAATTTGAAAGCCACCTCCCATTGGTATCTTGATGAGCTTCAAAGAAAGCCCATTTTCTGTTGAATCAAAGGGGGGCTAAGTTCTCTTAGTGCTTTAGGTTGTGAGAACTAAGAAGTGTATTAAGATATACAAGGAAGAAACAAAGGAAAGAAAGAGAAAATATTAGTAAATAAGGAAGTTGTGGATATGAGCCATTTTCTGTTGAATCACAGGGAGCTAAGTTCTCTTAGTGCTTTAGGTTGTGAGAACTAAGAAGTGTATTAAGATATACAAGGAAGAAACAAAGGAAAGAAAGAGAAAATATTAGTAAATAAGGAAGTTGTGGATATGGGCATAGAAAATCTTTAGAGAATGACTTCTATTTTTCTTTTTTGCCATTCCTCATGATCGTGTACTATTAGAATTCTATCATAAAACAAACCTGTAGAGTATCTACAAGTACAAATGTCCTTTCTTTATAAATTTCATGTAGGTAGCGGTGAGAAATATTTTTGTAAAGATATATGCTAATGGTAGATAATTGCAAAATTCCAAGAATATTCACTTAGGTGGTGTTTGTTTTTTTGGCTTTTTGTTGAAAGCAATTTAGTTTTTAAATTTAGATTGTTTGTTTTTCTATTTTTTTATGACTTATCATAAACTTTTTACTAAATAGAAAAAGCCAAAATATGTAACTTTTTTTAAATAGAAAAAATAACATTTTGGTTTTTTTTACTTTTTAATATTTAATAGAAGTAAAATACTACAAAAACAAACAACCTAATATTTAACACTATTAAGCATTAATGTTCTATTTAGAATTAAGTACAAAAAACAAACACCACCTTTGTTTATATTGCATTTCATAAAATATGTAAAAAAAAAAACCTAGAAGAGAAATTATATAAAGGGATATTATCACATGAAACAATAAGTAACAGGATAGTTCAATTTATTTGTTAAAGTTAAAATCTTTTAAGTTATGCATAAAAGAAAATTGAAGACAGGTTCAACTAGTTCATTTTGTTTATTGAAGAGATTTCTTAAAAAAAATGTAGGAAAGAGAGTTTGACAAAAGCTTCGTTATTATACATAATAAAGCATCCAACAAAATAATACAAAATATGCTTCGAAATCATTCCTACCATCTATATATTAATTAATTTGATTTTTTAACATTACTAACATCTATTTACATCACCATATTTATTATATATATATTATTCCTATTATTTATATTTTATTCATATTAATTTTCAACTCTTTTGCCTTCATAAGGTATCATTTCAGTCATGAAAGCCTTAACAAGAAGAAAACTAGAATATGTAGGAAACAATGTTTGAAAACAAGCTTCATGATTAGATATAATAGGAGACATTCAACACAAATAATAAAAATATGCTCTGAAATCATTCCCACCATCCATATCCTCTTTAATTTAATTTTCTAACATCACTACCATATCTTTTCTTCACAATATTTAGAAGAGAAATTATATAATAAGATATTATCAGGCAAAACAATAAGCAACAAGATACTCCAATTTGTTAGTTAAAACTAAAGTCCTTTATGTTGTACACAAAAGAAAAGTGAATATAGATTCAACTAGTTCATCTTGTTCATTGAAGTGATTTCTTAACAAAAATGTAGGAAAGAGAGTTTGATAAAAGCTTCATTATTGGAAATAACAAGACATCCACCACAAATAACACAAATAATGTTTTGAAATCATTCCCAACATCTATATTTTCCTTAGTTTGAATTTCTAACATTACTACCATTCCTTCTATTACAATATTTATTATATAAATCATTCTTATTATTTATATTTTATTCATAATAATTTTCAACTCTATTGCCTTCAAAAGGCACAACTTCAACCATGAAACCCTTAATAAGAAGAAAACCAGAATAAGTAGGAAACAACATTTGAGAACAAGTTTTATTATTTGACCGAACAAGACATTCAACACAAATAATACAAACCATGCTCTAAAATCATTCCCACAATCTATATCTTCTTTAATTTAATTTTCTAACATCACCATTATCTCTTTTCATCACAATATTTACTATACAAATCATTCCTATTATTTATATTTTATTTATATCAAATTTAAACTCCTTTGCCTTAAGAAGGTACCAATTTAAAAGCATCTTTGCCACCTCCCATCGAAATCTTGATAAGCTTCAAAGAAAGCCTATTTTTTGGTCAACCGTTGAAGGCTAAGGTGGTATTTGTTTTTTAGCTGAATAGAAAAAGCCAAATAACTTATTGATACCATCTAACATAACTAAATTGAACCTATTAACAATAAGTTCACTTTAGTGCTTAGGGTTGTGAGAACTTAGAAGCGTATTGAGATACGAGGAAGAAATAAAAGAAAGAAAGAGAAAATATTGGTAACTAAGGAAAGAGGTGAAGATTAACATAGAAACTCTTTAGAGAATGGTTTCTATTTTTCTTTTATTGCTACCATTCCTTTTCATCGTATCTTATTAGAATCCTAACATAAAACAAACATGTAAAGTTTCTATAGGTACGAATGTCCTTTCTTTATAAATTTTAAATAGGTAGTGATGAGAAATATTTTTGTAAAGATATATGCCAACGGTAAATAGTTGCAAATTATTTTATAAGGACATTCATTTGGTTTATATCACATTTTATGGGACATGTAAAAAAAAAACCTAGTAGAGATTATTAAAGTTAAAATCTTTTAAGTTGTGTATAAAAGAAAGTGAAGACAAGTTCAACTAGTTAATCTTGTTTATTAAAGCGGTATTTTAAAAAAGATGTCAGAAAGAGAATTTGACAAAAAACTTTCCTATTGGAAATAACAAAGCATCTGACAGAAATAATACAAAGCTTGCTTTGAAATTGTTCTTACCATCTATATCTTCCTTAATGTGATTTTCTAGTATTCCTGTTATCATTTTTCATCACAATATTTATTACATAAATCATTCCCATTATTTATATTTTATTCATATTAATTTACAACTCTTTTGCTTTCACAAGGCTCAACTTCAACTATTGAACCCTTAAAATGAAGAAAACTAGAAGATGTAGGAAACAATGTTTGAAAACAATCTTTATTATTGTTTGATATAACATGACATCCAATTCAAAAAATACAAAACATGCTTTGAAATCATATCCACTGTCTATATCTTCTTTATTTTAACTTTTTAACATCACTACCATATTTTTTCATCACAATATTTGTTATACAAATCATTCTTATTATTTATATCTTTTTTGCATTATTTGGGTTGTTTGATTGATGAATATGTGTATTTGGATAACAAAACAAGTTCGATAAAATTTAAGTAATATATAAAGCAATCTTCAAACATGGAGGATATCTATAATCAAGACAAATGAATAAGGGCAATGTTTTAAAAGATAAATTTTCACTTATAACATCTACTTTAATGGAACTCAAATCTTCTGAATTAAATAATTTTTTTATCACATCTTTTAATATGTTTTCTTTTTATGAATTCCTTCTATTTTGAAGTATGAAGCAAATATTTTAAATTAATTTTTTTATCTTTTTAATTTTTTTTTAGATGTAATATCTTATCATAACTTTTAGAATATATACATTCACAGTCTTGAATCAATTGCATTGCGCTTCCTACGACCTTTAGATTGAGAGCAGGCGGCTGCTCTTATATAAACCCAGCCTTTGATCCCATTCGAGATTTTCCTATTCCATTTCAAAGATTGCTTGTGGAATTCTTTCAAGTCTTGTAAAAAAACCCATGACTACACTCATCCTAGCCAAAGATAGACTACTCTCACCTATTCCTACCTTGGGATTAGGAAATGAAAATAAAGAGTCTAGTCTTAAAGATAATCCTTACCCATTGCCTTAGGAATCCAAGAGCTTACTAACTAGATTGAACAAGTTTCTTCACTGGTAAGGGTTAAGCCTTGACTTGCATGTCAATTTCTTGTCCATTCAATTCAATATAGATTCCAAACCTTGTCTTCAAATATACTATCTATCTACAATTCTTCCATTCCTTCTTACACTCTAGATCATGTTCCATCTCTCTTTCACTCCTTTCCAAAAGTCTACTTTGATTAAGTCTAAATAGGGGAGCCTTACCACCTGACTAGTAAGGGAAAAACCCTTTACTAAAGAAAAGAGCTAGGGCATTTTTCGCTTGTTCATCAAGCTTTTGAGCAAATCTTTCAATTGCTGCCTAATCTCCCAACATGTTTAAGAACCAAGAACCATCCAAGGATTGGACGACTGAAGGGAGCTTGTTTATAGACAGAACATAGGCCAATAAAAAAAAAAACACAACGTGCAACGAGCTCTCTACTCCTAGTCACTAAGTAGTGCTATCTATTCTCAAGGAAACTCTGCCAAGAGGTTCTTTCTCTCACATAATTTCACCTACTTTTTGAACCAAGGCTAAGCTAATAAGACAATATTTCATGTCATGATTCTTTCTCATTGATTGCACTTTCCTTTTTGATTTTGTGCCGCGTAGTTCATACATGTTACACTTGCACCATTTTGAGTTTGACTTACCCAATTACATGCCAAGAATTATCCATATTTACAATGGTGATACTCATATGCAAGACCCCTGAACCCTAAATTGCTCCTTCCTTACTATCACTATCTCACCTAGCTTCCAAATCAAGAACACAAATTCTCCCTTTCTACTTTAGAAACAGAAAGCCTAACTTATGCACAATAAACCAGATTGATCGGAAATAGAGTCCGACTGTGCATTTGTCATTGGGACCTCCCCTTCAATTACCCTATCAACCAAACATTTCGCATACTAGTTCAAACTAAAAGCTTAAAGTCCTTACTCTACTATTAAGTATAGTAAGAAAAGGGCTATGTCTTCTTTCAATGTTATTACTCTATCCATAGAGAAAAGACAAAGAGGCAATTCAAGGCCTTGTACTTAGAGTGATTTAAGAAGGTAATGTTTTTTGACCAATACAAGCATGAAAAGCTTAGATTTAGTAAAGGGAGTTGTAGATAAAGGGCTTAAACTAAAGTACAAATCACTTTCACAACTATAGATGGGTTCTTATATGATCTCTCCTATTGTGCTCAATACATCAAAACTTATCGAACCAGCAGAAGCTAAGTGAAGTTAAAGGAAACACAAAACCCCCTAAAAACTTTTATGTTATACATAAATGCATATTTGTGATGTAATGGAGAATAAGTTAAAAAAGTGTTTTTTATATTTGGGTTTTCAAATAAAATTTTGTTCTTAAAAATGTCCTCATACCCACCCAAATACATTCACTCTTGCACTTCTGACCAAACTTTGACCACATTTACCTATTTTTTATAGTGACATTTTACCATAGTTATTTTCATAATTAGAAATAATGTTTTATCGTAAACCTTTTTCATAGTTGCAAGTAATATTTGTGTCGATAACTTTTTTTTACTTTTTTATTTATTTATTTTTGTTATCAATTCTTATTGTACTTGAAAGCAATATTTGATCAATTTTTGTACTTAAAAAAGTGATATTTTTTTGTAAGCCTTTTTTTGGGTGGTAAAAAGTGATGTTTTGTCACAAAATTTAGAGATTATCCATTTTCTTTCTTCGGTAATTTCGAGAAGCAAACATAACCTCATTCCTTGTATCATCACATATGCACACTCTTTCAAAAGTGTTTAATAAAATGAGAAAGCCAAAGGTTGTAATTCAAACACTTAAGCTTAAATCAAAGCCTTATGGGCTAGTTTGTTTATACTTTCGAAAAAAATAGATTTTTGTTTTTTTGTTTTTTTTGTTTTTTTTTTTGGGTTTAAGGTTTTAGAGAGTAAAGGTTTTCGGTAGGAAGATAAGGGAGAGAAGGAGAGAGAGAGAGTGGTGTTTTTTTGGTACACTGTGGGAGGGGTTTTGATTCTTTCTGGAAGGATTTGGGAGTTGTTTGAAGAATAAGAAAATTAAAGAGCTGTGAGGTCTTGAGCAAAACCAAGAGGAGGAGGTCATTGCATTGTGGGGCTCTCTCTCTCTATACGATTTAGGGAGGTTATTATTTAGCGTTTGTAAAGCCTCTTTCAGGGATTCCTATTTTCAGCACCTGTGGAGGAGCTCACTGGGAAGGCTCTTTCTCTCTCTCTCTCTCTTCCTGGTCTCTTCTTGGAGGTCCTTATCCCTCACTACTGATGCAAAAACCTCAACTATATGTACCTCTGCAAATTAAAGCTTCAAAGACATTAATATTCTCAGAAAAAGAATAAGAATTAAAGCCTAATAATCCAAATCAGATTTAGCCAATAACCAAAACTTGGCCACAAATAACATAAGGGGATGTTTCACATCAAGGCCGATGGAACACCAAAAATTATCCCAATGTGTACAGGAAAAAAAAAAGAAAAAAAAAAGGGAAACTGCAAAAGAGTACTCTTCTTCGTCAAGCACGTACAACTAATTGATCAGTCTATAGAAAAAAAAAAAAAATAGGCTGAATTATAAGAGGGGCAAGATGCATTGGTAGCTGCAGCAGTTCACTACCTAATGGGTTAAACATACTGATTGAAGTCAGTTGATTGATTCAAATTTTCCATAATCCTCATTCCTCTATTGGAGGAAGCTCATTGAGGTCAAAATCTAGCACTTTATCTCCCAAACTTTTGCTGGATTTTACAGAGGCCGAGCCTTGGCTGGGTGATGCTTGGGTTGATCCTTGAAAGTGACTCCTCTTGTGGCCTCCAAGAGCCTGACCGGATGGGAAGGTTTTGCTACAAATATTGCACTTGAACCCATCTACCACCACCTTGGAGCCACCTTCTTTAAACTTTTCTTCTCCGGTATCCATGGCTTGGAGGTTGTTCTTATAACTATGGCTAGACCTGTGTCCACCTAAGGCTTGGAAAGTTGGGAAGATCTTATCGCAAGTGCTGCACTTATACTCCCTGGGTGCCACAAGAAGCGACTCGTTTACTATTTCTTGATCGAGCTTGTTTCCGTTTTTGATTCTATCAGTAGTGTTCTTGCTACCTGATTCCTCCTCTATGTTGTTGTCAAGGCCTGCTTCTCTGGGACCAACTCAGTGTCTAACAAAGCCTTCTCTTTCAGCATCAGAGTCCATCTTCCATCAATGTTCACTTCTTTTGATGGATAATTTCTCAAGCTTCCAAGTTGTAACACCTCAACTTTTTGCCTCTTCTTCTCTCCTGAACGTTCAGAAACTTGGTTCTTGTTCTTAAGTCCATGTTTATGCGATAAACTGAGATCACTGGACGAAACAGAAGTAGAAGATGAGCTCAAGGGGCGATTCTGGCCCCTCCTTCCAGTTTTCATGCAGCGCAGAAGAGGCTGAGAAGGACTAGTATCAGATGAAACCACAGTTGATTTCTTGGCTGAAGGGCTCAATTCCTGATTTTTCTGCGACTCAGTGGAGCAAGAACCAGTCTTGGCCGAGAGTGGAGGATTGATCCCCCTCCATTCTCTCTCAGGATGGCACCTCATGTGCCCGTACATGGCCTTCTTCGATTGGAAAACCTTGGAACAAACAGGGCACGTGGCTTCGCTTCTAGCCTCCGATCCATTCTTGAGGTTTGAAGCCGCATTCTTGTTGGAATCACTGCCCCAGTTACCATGATCATCAAGGAGAGCTCTCCTCGGGCCCTTCAAAGCTTTTGTACAACCTAATCCTTTGCTGTCGAAGCTGCATACAAGTGTTGCCTTCATTATCACTCCTCCCCTTTTATCATAACCTTCTTCTCCACCTTCCTTGGGAATCTTGATAAGCTTCAAAGAAATCCTGTTTTCTGGTGAACCAACGGGAGCCAAGTTCTGCCTCTCTTCGGCTTCACAAGGTACATCATCAGCTCTATTCTCTACATAGTAATAATAAAATATACTATATTTGTATAGCATATTTGATTGGGTATTAAATAGAAATAATTATTTTTATATTTTAAATATAATTTGTATCAAATATCAGTAATTATTTTTATATTTTAAATATAATTAGTTAAAGTTGGGTTGAAATCAAATAATTGCTTTTGTGGGTGATGCTAAACTCCAAATTGAATCCTAATTTCAAGTGGTGATCTTCAATGTGAAACATTAAAAATTCTTTCCATTGATCGGAAACATTCAAAATATTTATAAAAATTATTTGTAATTAAATTATTAAGCACATGTTTTTTCTTTAGTGGTAGCGTTAATTTTTTTTTTCTATTTAACCATTAATTATTAATTCTTTTTATATATTACATAAAAGAAAAAGAGAGCAGGTGGAATTGAATTAAGAGCTTTAATTTTAGTAAGTTGAGATAGGACAAATGATTTTGATGAAAAGGTTTAAATTATGATTTATTTTAATTTTATTTGACTAGTTAAAGTCCATAATGTGATCTTATAACCTTATAATCCTTATTTAGGGGTGTAAGTAAAACAAAAAAAAGCCGATCAATTGTTGCAAACTAACAAAAACCAATGATATTGATTTGATTTTCAAAAATAAAAAAGGTTGGTTTGGTTTGAGAATTTTGAAAACTGGTCTTGTTGGTTCAGTTTTCGATTTTTCGATATTCTAAAATTTATATATAATTGTTTAATATTTGATAATTTTTTTATATTAGATTATATTAAAGTAATTTATTGTTTTTATATTATGGTCAAATTAATTCTTAATGTATTTAATATTTTTTTTAATATCAAATTCAAGTTGGTTTCCATTAATTTTAAAAATAAATTAGATTTAAAGCTTAATATAAACTCAAGTTAATGGGATTTGGATTCAAAACAAACACAAATCTACAACTAAGTTTAGGATTAAAAAAAGCTATTAAGATGGGTTTTAATCAATACATGAAAATTGACCTCAAAAGACTTGATTTAGTTCGGTTCTGTCATTCAAAATCTGGTTGGTTCGGTTTTATTTTTATATGATAGAATTGACTTTATTTACACCTCTACCCTTATGTCCTTCTTAATTGCCTATCATTAATAACTAAATTTAATATATACAAATAATTTACAAATAATTTTTTTTATATTATGTTATTTAATATATAAAAATAATATATATATATATATATATATATATATATATATTAGTATTATTTTATAAATATTTTTTAGTTTTTCATTTTTAATCATAAATTTAATTTATAGTAAAAAAATTTATTTTGTAAAATGAGTATATTAAAAAATAAAAAATTGATAAGAAATAAATTTTTGATACATGTATATCCTATCTTACAATGAGATTAACATATATATTTTGTTTGAAAGGGATAAAAGAAAAAGAGTAGATAATAATATCCCATTCACTATCCCATGATAGGATAAGATATTTTCTCTCTTATTCTAGGCCACAAAACCACCCCACAGTGCTTGTTCTTATTCTTATTGATTGTTTTAGGAGACAATGCATGTGTACAAAAGCCATTACATTCCAACTCAATTCTATCAGTTCTAGGGCTGAATCCAACAGCAGACAAATAAATTTCAGCAGTTCCATCCGGGAGAGTTCAAAACTATTTTACTTCTATTCGGACCAATAAAATCATCCCATATGGAAAATAAAAGAATACAAAATCTATAAGCCTTTACTCAATAAGTATAACTTACTGAATTGTAGGGAGAAAGATGCACAACACTGCACCACCTTCATTCTTTTTCCATTGGGGGAAGCTCGTTGAGATCAAAATCCAAAACTCTTGGACCTGCACTCTGGCTGGCTTCTTGTTTGGGTGAAGCTAATTGGGCTGGCTTCTGCCGGTGAGTTGTCTGGTGGCCCCCAAGAGACTGACCCGTGGGGAAGCTCTTGTTGCAGGTCCGGCACTTGTGGGATTTTTGCACCACCTGCTTGGCATGCTTGGAAGTGTCAAGGGCTTGGCCTTCTTCCTCAGAAGCTGCGGTATGTGAAGATGATGCATACTTACTCCCCATGGTCAAGGCTTGGTAAGTCGGAAAGGTTTTATTGGAAGTGCCACATTTATATTTCCTCCGAAATAATGTCTTCAGAAAGCGGTTAATATCAGAAACATCCATATAGCTTACAAACTTTGGAGTCATCTTGTCACAACCCAAATTCCGGACCCAAAATTTAGCCCATGACCCTAGGTCAAAGGTTTGACCCTAAAGGTTCCTCCTATTCCACGCCGACAATCAACCAAAACACTCTGAATTTTTTTTTCTTCTACACATACCTCACACTAGAGTTTTCATCAACTAATAATATCCTAAACACTGCTTAAAAGCAACGAGATGTATTAATTATCATTACAGTCTAAAATAAAAGTTCATAGTTAAACAACTTAATCAAATTAGAGTCTCATTACTCAGTAGGATGCCTAACATCCAAGGGGTTAATAGGGATTACTAAGTTTCAAAGAACACAAAAGAAACATTTCTACAGTATTAATCAAGCCATGTAATTTAATATCTAATATTATACATAATTCCACAACATTCAACAATTAAATGAAATGCATATGAACATGTGACACACAGTCATACAATGCACTATCATTCTCGGGTTTTCACCAAAGGATACGCGTCCGCATCTAAATACACTTCCCATTCGGAGTCTTTCTGGGGTAAACTTTTGGGTCTTTCACCCTAGGGATCTCTCTGCCTTCTTAATTCGCCTCACACGGACTTTAAATTTTAATCACTGTTTCATTTTTTTTCTTTATTTTTCCATTTCATACGCTTTTCACAATTTTTATCCTTTCTTCACACACCCATGATGCAAATGAATGTCATGATTCCAAAATCTCCCAACAATTCCAACAATTTCAACAATTCCAACATTCCCAATAATCCAATAAAATAAATTTTCCACATTAAAATTTCTGAAAATATCCTAACAAATTTTCGAAAATTCACACATCAATAAACTTGAAATTATATTACAATTTCGGAATTTTCCAACAATTCTAAAAATTTCCAATATTCGAAAATAATTAATTTTCTACAATAAAATTACCGAAAATATTCCAACAAATTCTAAAAAATTTCACATATCACTAGATTTGAAATTATACCCTAATTTTGGAATTTTCCCACACTTCTAATAATTTTAACAACCCAAAACAATTATTTATTAACCAAAAAGAAATTCTTGAAATGATATAAATTCCAAATCATCCAGAAAAATTCCTACAACACCAATATTACATACTTAACTTATAATGACAAGATTTACAAAATTTTTCAATGAAAAACGTATTTAATTAGAGTTTTAGGGTTAAGTTCACCTACCACAGATCTAGAATTCGACCGTTAAAATCACGATCGACCACCGTAAAATTGTTCATCTCGTCGAGTAGAACACCTTCTCAAAATTTGAGCCAAAATGGACATCGTTCGGCCGTCCAAGCGGTTGGTCAAAGTTCTAACGACAAGGAAATTCTCCACAGTCCACCGCTGCTCTCTTTCTCTCCCGTTCTGCCACTTTTCCAACTCTCTTCTTTTTCATTTTTTTTTATTTAAAAAAGCCCACTTTCTTTATTTCAACCACCAGCCACACAAGCCCATTTCATTTTGTTTTTAATCTAATCACAGCCCACTGCACGACCCAATATTCAAACGCCCATTGAATCATTTTTATTTCTTTTCTTTTATTTATTCCATTTGCTTTTGTTTCATTTCCAATTCTTTTTTTTTTAACACACATTAATTTATTAAACACCAATCCAAAAATTTAATTTTCTCAATTTATTAATAATCAATTTAATTTATTTATTTTTACTTAATTAATTCTAATTAATTTTAATTAATTCACTTTTCATTTTCGTTTTCGGAAAATTTCAATTTCTAAAATCCTAAAAAATTTTCTACCATAAGGCTGACGTGACACAAAATTTTCAACTCGCCTAATTGACCAACACAATAAATCGAATTTCACCAATCCAAAATTAACACGTGTTTTCCAAACACTTTTCTTTTTTACTTTTCAACCACCACACACAAAAAGACTTTCTAAACTAAAATTTCCAACGTGGCCTAAATTATCCGGTCATTACATCCTACCATTCCTAAAAGAAATTTTGTCTTGAAATTTAAACGAGCTTACCTTAAAAATCGTAGAAGAGTTGCGGATAGTGTTGTCTCATTTCTTCTTCAGGTTCCCAAGTGGCTTCTTCTATCCCATGGTGTTGCCACCACACTTTGACTCTAGGGATCACCTTGTTTCTGAACATATGTTCTCCAACTTCCAAAATTCGTAAAGGTTCCTCCACATAAGAAGTATCTTCACTAATTTGAACATCTTACAAGTCCACTACCCAAGTTGGATCTGGAGTACACTTCCTTAGCATCGACACATGGAAAACATCATGCACAAGGGACAATTGTTGAGGCAAGATTAACTTGTATGCCATTGGGCCAACTTTCTTATCAATCTGAAATGTTCCCACAAATCTAGGGGTTAACTTATCCTTTTTCCCAAATCAAAATATGCCTTTTCGAGGGGACACTTTTACAAACACCCAATCCACTTCCTCAAACTCCAAGGGCCTTATCCTTTGGTCTGCATAGTTTTTTTTGTCTATTTTAGGTAGTCTTAAGCTTTTCCTTGATGGCTTGTATCTTTTCTGTAATCTCTTGGACAATCTCAGGTCCCAACAAACAACTCTCACCCATTTCTATCCAACATAAGGGCGATCTACAAGGTCTCCCATAAAGTGCTTCATAAGGTGCCATGCCAATACTAAATTGGTAACTGTTATTATAATCAAACTCTGCCAAAGGTAAGTAATCAACCTAATTTCCTCCAAAATCCAAAACACAAGCCCTTAACATGTCTTCTAAGATCTAGATCACTATTTCTAATTGACCATATGTCTGAGGGTGAAAAACGATGCTAAAATTTAATTGGGTGCCCAAAGCCCTTTGTAAACTTTGCCAAAACTGAGAAGTAAACTTAAGGTCCCTATCAAACACTATAGTCAAAGGTATCCCATGCAATCTCACAATCTCCTATATATACAACTTAGCCAACGAGTTCATGGAATCATTAGTCTTCATGGCTAGAAAATGAGCCGACTTAGTAAGACGGTCCACAATCACCCAAACTCCATTTTTCTTGCTATTAGTTCTTGGCAACCCTATCACAAAGTCCATAGTGATATGATCCCACTTCCACTCAGGTATAGGTAAAGGTTACAACAACCCTACAGGCTTTTAGTGTTTAGTTTTCACTTGCTGACAAATCTGGCAGTTGGCTACAAACTGAGCAATGTCTCTCTTCATCCAACTCCACTAGAACTATCTCTTTAAGTCTTGATACATCTTGGTATTCCCAGGGTGGATGGTATACTTTGCCCTATGAGCATCTGCTAGAAGTTCATTCCTTAACTCCACACCTCTTGGCACACACAACCTTCCTTTAAATCTCACACTCCTATCTACATGTATAGACCAATTTTCTTATACTTCACCTTCTACCAGCCGGGTTTTAACTTTTTCTAAAAACTCATCATGGACTTGGGCCTCCACTATTCTTTGGATAAACATTGGTCTAACTGATATAGTATACAAGCATGGACCTTGTCCTTTCCAACCAAGACATAGCTCAAAATCCTCAATAACTGCTTGCATCTCAAACTCTCTCAACCCCAGGCTAGACAACTGGCCATAACTCTTCCTATTCAAGGCCTCTACTACAACATTCACTTTCCTAGGATGGTAATGAAGAGCAAAATCATAATCTTCTAATGTCTCCATCCATCTTCTCTGCCTAGAGTTCAGATCCTTTTGAGTGAAAATGTATTTTAAACTCTTGTGATAAGAGTACACCTCAAATTTCTCTCCATACAAATAGTGTCTCCAAGTTTTAAGGGCAAACACCACTGTTGCAAGCTTCAAATCATGTGTTGGATAATTCCGCTCATGCTACTTTAATTGTCTTGAGGCATAGGTTACCACATTGCCTTGCTGCATTAGCACACACCCTAGCCCCACTGTAGAAACATCACAATAAACCGTAAACAACTCTCCACTAATAGGAGCAGTTAACACTAGAGTAGTGGTCAATTTCCGCTTCAACTCCTAGAAAGTATTCTCACACTCCTCATTCCATTCAAACTTCACCCCTTTTCTAGTCAACCGAGTCATTGGTGTTGCAATCCTAGAGAAGTCTTCCATAAACCTCTTATAATATCCAATCAACCCTAAGAAACTTCTAACCTCAAATACATTAGTAGACCTTTGCCACTCATGTACAACTTCCACCTTGGAATGGTCTACTGCTATTCCTGCCTCAAAAACCACATGGCCTAAGAAATGCACTTCAGTAAGCCAAAACTCACTTTTGTCCAATTGCACATACAATTGATGTCTTCTTAAAGTTCTAAGGGTGTTCACCAAATGCTGCTTATGCTCCTCCAAACTCTTGGAGTATATCAAGATGTCATCCACAAAGACAATCACAAATTGATCCAAGCAAGCACGAAATATTTTAATCATTAAATCCATAAAAGCAGCGGGGACATTAGTTAACCCAAAAGGCATGACTAAGAATTCATAATGCCCATATCTCGTTCTAAAAGCGATTTTAGGAACATCTTCTTCCTTAACCCTCAATTGATGATACCCAGTTCTCAAATCAATCTTACTAAAATACTTCACACCCTTCAACTGATCAAACAAGTCATCTATCCTTGGAAGAGGATACTTATTCTTCACAATAACTCTATTCAAATTCTTATAGTCAATACACAACCTTAGTGTGCCATATTTTTTCTTCACAAACAGCACCGGGGCTCCCCATGGCGATGTACTTGGATGAATAAAACCCTTACTCAACAATTCCTCCAACTGAATTTTCAACTCATTCAACTCAAGAGACGCCATCCTATAGGGGGATACTGAAATAAGATCTGTTCCTAGGTAGACTTCAATAGAGAAATCAAACTCTCTATGTGGTGGTAAACCTGGTAACTCATCTAGGAATACATCCTAAAACTTTCTCACCACTGGAATTTCTGTAATGTCCTTTTGGGCTTTCTTCTTACTACGAAGGCAAGTTAAGAAATTTATTGATCCATTCCTCAACACGTACTGATAACAAGGATCGGACTGCGAAAAAGGCAAACTAACACACTTCCCTCCAACAAAGCAAACCTCAAATCCATTTGGCAGACAAAATATTATCCTACGGCGATGACAATCAATAAGCGCTCTATACACCGTCAACCAATCTATTCCCAATATAACATCATACCCAGTCATATCCAAAATCCTCAAATCCACATTAAGTGCTCTATCCGCTAAGGTAATAACGTACCCCTTGCATACTCTATCAACTCTAGAATTCGTACCCATAAGGGACTCGATAAGTAACAAATTTTCTACCATTTCCGTTTTCAATCCCAATGCATTAGCACAAGATGGATAAATGAAAGAATGAGTTGCACCAGTATCAAACAAAACATGCACCCAAGTACTATATACCAAAATCATACATTCCACTAAAAGGACATCTTCCTCTGGCTCTATTGGGGTAAAGGCAAAAACTCTTCCTGCTGCTTGCCTTCCCCTACCCCTAGCATTTTACCCCTGAGAAGAACGGGTCTAACTACTCATAGTAGTTGTCCTGGCTCCCTGCGCTGCTGGGGGTAAATGTGGCGTTTGGTAATAAGGTAACTAAAATCGAGGGGCCTGGAAAGACACTACCGGCTGCTGCTGAGAACTTCCTTGAGACTGAGGTCGAGCCTGCTGTGCGCCTCACAATGGGCAAGCCCTCCATAAGTGGTCTTCTGCTCCACAACCATAACATACTCTATTAGTAGCCTCCCTCTGAGAACTTTGCTTACCTCCTACATAGAACGAGGAATGCTCCTCAGACTACTGAGTCCTCTACCTCTGTCGTGGGCCCTGGGATCTCCTCTGGGAACTTTCCCCCATTCTTTGTTTCCCTTTTCTGTCCCCCTTTTGCTCCCGAATTTGGTCGGTTTCTTCAATGTCCTACTTCACTAACAAAGCCCTTTTAACCAACTCAGAATAGTCCCTTATTGCCAGTGAGACTAATCTATTCATAATAACAGGCCTCAACCCCTGTTGGAACCTTCTATCATTTTCTCATTCCTCACTGATCATCTCCAAAGCAAATCTAGACAACTCCGAAAAACGTGACTCATACTCCAACACCGACATGGTTCCTTGGATGAGGTACTCAAACTCCATCATCTTGACATGCTTAGCCATTTCTCCAAAATAATTGCCTAGGAAGATTCTCTCAAATTCCTCCCAGGTCATAACCTCAGTGTCATACACTCTTTTCATTGATTCCCACCAGAAATCAGCTTTGTCAACAAGCATGTATGCTGCCAGACCTACCTTTTTTTCCTCAGGTATGTCCAGCCCCACCAGAATTCTTCTCATTTTCCTCAACCAATGCTCAGTTGCTTCCGTACTGGGTTCTCCATTAAAAGATGGAGGTTGCATCACCATGAATCTCTTCATCGCCTCCATCTGGCTCATTACTGGCCTCTCAGTGCGGCTCCTCCTATGCGAGTGGTCTGAATCCTCATGGCCTTAGGTACCTCCTGATCTCCTGAAACCCGGCCTCTTATCAACTGGATAGTCTCTCTCAACTCCTTTCTTACTTCTCGGAGTTCTTTTCTTACTAACTCCAACTTCTCATTTCTCTCAGATCTTCCAACTTCTCATTTCCCGCCATTTCAAATTTAACAATCCCTAATTCAACCACATTACTAAGGTGAGCAAAATAAATTCACATGTACCCATTTAGCAAATTCAACAACTATCAAAACTTTCACTTTCATACAATCACAATACATAATTCAATTAATCAACACTATAATGTTTTTTTTTTTTTTTTATCATCAACAAGCACCATCATAAGGCTTTTCAAACATCAAGAATAAACAATTAACTAATTCAATTAATAATTAGCTCGCTAGCTAACACATACAGAGAATCATTACATTACAATACACACAAAAACCCACAAACATTGACCCCAAGGTATTATTGCAACCTTGGCTCTGATACCACGCTGTCACGACCCAAATTCTGGGCGACCCAAAATTTGGCCCATGACCCCAGGTCAAAGGTTTGACCCTAAGGGTTCTTCCTATTCCACGCTGGCAGTCAACCAAAACACTCTGAATATTTTTTTTCTTCTACACATACCTCACACTAGAGTTTTCATCAACTAATAATATCCTAAACATTGCTCAAAAGCAACAAGATGTATTAATTATCATTACAGTCCAAAATAAAAAATTCATAATTAAACAAATTAATCAAATTAGGGTCTCATTACACATCCATAGTTCACAATTTATTAAAACAAGTCCCAATAGCACAAACACAATATATAAGACACACTCCACTAGATCGCTCTAGAGGCATCCTGAAGTCCTTTTTGCCCCACCCGTGGATCCTTAGGAGTGATATCTGCATCTAAAAAGATGTAAAAAGAAAGGGGTGCGCATTCCACATTGCTCAGTAGGGTGTTTAACACCCAAGGGGTTAATGGGGATTACTAAGTTTTAAAGAACACAAAAGAAACATTTCTACAGTATTAATCAAGCCATGTAATTTAATATCTAATATTATACACAATTCCACAACATTCAACAATTAAATGAAATGCATATGAACGTGTGACACACAATCATACAATGCACTATTGTTCTCGAGCTTTCACCGAAGAATACATGTCCGCACCTAAATACACTCCCCATTCAGAGTCTTTCCGGGGTAAACTTTTGGGTCTTTCACCATAGGGATCTATCTCTTTTCTTAATTCGCCTCACACGAACTTTAAATTTTAATCACTGTTTCATTTTTTTTTTTCTTTATTTTTCCATTTCATACACTTTTCACAATTTTTATCCTTTCTTCACACACCCATGATGCAAGTGAATGCCATGATTCCAAAATATCCTAACAATTCCAACAATTTCAACAATTCCAACATTCCCAATAATCCAATAAAATAAATTTTCCACATTAAAATTTCCAAAAATATCCCAACAATTTTTTGAAAATTCACACATCAATAAACTTGAAATTATATCACAATTTCAGAATTTTTCAACAATTCTAAAAATTTCCAATATTAAAAAATAATTAATTTTCTACAATAAAATTACTAAAAATATTCCAACCAATTCTAAAAATTTTTACATATCACTAGATTTGAAATTATACCCTAATTTTGGAATTTTCCCACACGTCTAATAATTTTAACAACCCAAAACAATTATTTATCAACCAAAAAGAAATTCCCGAAATTATATAAATTCGAAAAAAAATTCCAAATCATCCAAAAAAATTCCTACAACACCAATATTACCTACTTAACTCATAATGACAAGATTTACAAAATTTTTCAATGAAAAATGTATTTAATTAGAGTTTTAGGGTTAGGTTCACCTATCACAGATCTAGGAATTCGACCGTTAAAATCACAATCGACCACCGTAGAATTGTTCCTCTCGTCGAGTAGAACATCTTCTCAAAATATGAGCCAAAACGGACGTCGTTCGGCCGTCCAAACGGCCGGTCAATGTTTCAATGACAAGGAAATTCTCCACAGTCCGTCGCTACTCTCTTTCTCTCTCATTTTGCCACTTTTCCAACTCTCTTCATTTTTTTTTTAAAGCCCACTTTCTTTATTTCAACCACCAGCCACACAAGCCCATTTCATTTTGTTTTTAATCCAACCACAACCCATTGCACGACCCAATATTCAAAGGCCCATTCATCATTTTTATTTATTTTCTTTTATTTATTCCATTTGCTTTTATTTCATTTCCAATTCTTTTTTTTTTTTAACACACTAATTAATTTATTAAACACCAATCCAAAAATTTAATTTTCTCAATTTTATTAATAATCAATTTAATTTATTTTTTTACTTAATTAATTCTAATTAATTTTAATTAATTCATTTTTCATTTTTTCGTTTTCGGAAATTTTCAATTTCTAAAATCCTAAGAAATTTTCTACCATAAGGCTGACGTGACACAAAATTTTTAACTTGCCTAATTGACCAACACAATAAATCGAATTTCACCAATCCAAAATTAACACGTGTTCTCTAAACACTTTTCTTTTTTACTTTTCAACCACCACATAAAAGAAGAGTTTCCAAACTAAAATTTCCAATGTGGCCTAAATTACCCGATCATTACACATCTTCTTTGCATTCTTTGCAATCTGATCATCAAGTTGTCCTCCAGGTATGATTCTATCATCACTACTCTTCTTCTTTGTATCAACTTCTTTTGGTCCCAAATTGAACCCTATTTTTAGAAAATCCTTCCAAGAAGCACCATTTTTGTTTCCAGCATCTTCTTGGCCTCTGAACCCCAAAGCTCTTCTTTCATGGATTTTCAGTTTCTTGGATGGATAATCCCTTAGGTTCCCAACTTGTAACATCTTAAGTTATTACCTCTTTTGCAGGCCTGCACGTTTAGAAACTTGATGCTTTTCCTCAATTCCTATGTTATGCGATGAGCTGATATTACATTATAGAAAAACAAATATTGTCGAAGAATTTCCACACATTTTATTGATAAAAACTCTATGTTATATACAGTGATTGAGAAGCTATACATGGTGAGGATGCTATGCTACTGTTACAAATTGAATCATAGTCAAAGATGATTGAATGATAGTCAAATTTAGAAATGGTAAGACTAAATCTATGATTGAGAAGCTATACATGGTAAGGATGCTATGCTACTGTTACAAATTGAATGATAATCAAAGCATGATTTTAGGCTACTTCCCTTATACGCCCTCGCAAGATAGGGCTTCCATCGGCAAGGCGAATCTTGGTGCGTTGTTTGGACAACGACTTGGTTAACAGATCAGCTAGTTGGTCTTGAGTATGTATATGGCAAACTTGGATGCTTCCTTTTGGCACTAAGTCACGCATAAAGTGAAGATCAATTTGAATGTGTTTCATGAGTAAATGATTGACCGGGTTAAAACTAAGATGTGTGGCTCCAAGGTTGTCACATAACAGTTGGGGAGAGTCTTTGACTGGAAAGGCTAGTTCTTTGAAGAGAGTGGACAACCACATTGTCTTAGAAGCCGCAATTGCTAGTGCTCGGTATTCAGCCTCTATTGAGGATCTTGCAACAACTCTTTACTTCTTTGAGCTCCAAGAAATGGGGTTAGATCCCAAAAAACTGATATAAGCAGAGGTGGACGTGCAGTCGTCCACATTTCCAGCCCAATCCACATTTGAGTATGTTCATAACACTGGAGTTCCAGCTTTGTTGATTTGAATACCATAAAAAATGGTTTGTTTTAAGTATCGAAGGAGTCGTTTGGTTGCTGTCCAGTGATTTGTAGTCGGCTTGTGCATAAATTGCGAGAGTTTATTGAATGCAAAAGAGATATTTGGACGCGTCAAAGAAAGGTATTGAAGGCGGCCAATGATTCTACGGAACTCCGAGCTGTCCACAACAGCAATGCCATCAACCAGTTGAAGAGATTGAGTGGTAGAGAGAGGTGTTGAGACATCTTTTGCACTACTCATACTGATGTGGGCTAAAAGGTCACGAACATATTTATGTTGTGAGAGGAATAATCCTGCCCGAGTAGGAAGTACTTCAATTCCTAAGAAAAAATGAAGAGAACCCATATCCTTGATAGAAAACATGTCACCCAGCTGCTTAATAATAGTGGCCACAAGTATGGAATTATTCTCTGTAATGACAAGATCGTCAACATAAATCAGAAAATAACAAAGATTAGAACCGTGGCTGCAAATGAAGAGAGAAGAATTCGTTTTGGAATTGTGAAAACCTAACTGAAGAATGACATTTTTGAGTGTTGTGTACCAAGCTTGTGGGGCTTATTTAAGCCCATAGATGGCCTTGTTCAATCTGCAAACATGATTAGGTTTGGACAAATCTTTGAACCCTGGGGATTGTGCCATAAACACAGTCTCAGATAATTCACCATTTAGAAAAGCATTGTTGATATCCCATTGCCTCAAAACCCATCCATTCATGACTGCAATAGATAGAACAACTCTAATAGTTGTTGGTTTGATGATAGGGCTAAAAGTTTCTTTGTAATCAACACCAGGACGTTGATGATAGCCTTTAGCAACTAGACGGGCTTTGAATTTGTCCACTGACCCATCAACCTTTCTTTTTACTCGAAATACCCACTTACAATCCACGGGTTTATAGTTTGAAGGTGGTAAAATTAGGTCCCAAGTCCCATGTTTCATTAGAGCAGTAAGCTCATTAGACATGGCCTTACGCCAGGGAGGTTGAGAAATGGCTTGGCTCACACTGGTTGGTTCAATAGTCGGGGAGAGAGAGGATATTTTGACACGGTGTGGAGTTGTTTGGGTTTGAAGATTTGGTTCATTGATCTTGTGGTCATGGTATGAGTGCGTTGGAGAGGATTATTGGGTTCAGTAGGGGTTGAAAATTTGGGAGTAGTAGCTAGACCTTGATGCTGATCATGAGAAGAATCATGAGATTGCGATTGCAAATTTAAAGAAGAACCAATGTGTGACATAACCAAACCTGAACCATCATCGAGAATTACTTCGTCAGTTCCATCATATTCGGAGTGAATAGATAAGTTGAGAAAAATCATGCTTGGATTGTCATTCAATTTGTAACAGTAGCATAGCATCCTTTCCATGTATAGCTTCTCAATCATAGATTTAGTCTTACCATTTCTAAATTTGCCTGTCATTCAATCATCTTTGACTATCATTCAATTTGTAACAGTAGCATAGCATCCTTACCATGTATAGCTTCTCAATCACTATATATGACATAGAGTTTCTATTAATAAAATGTGTGGAAATTCTTCAGCAATATTTATTATTATTTTTGAGCATATAATTATATTTTTGTTAATTTTTTTGCTAGATAAATGAAATTCAAATGAAACAAATACTTTGTATCGAATTTATTAATGAGCTTCAATTTTTTTTTAAAATAAGTTGTAACTCAAAACATAGATGTAATCAATACAAAAATATAATAGAGAAAAACTAATATATTATGATTCCTAGCCTTATTGTTTTTGTCATATGCACAATTGATTTTTTTTTTTTAATTTTCTTATTGGGTAAATAAATTATAAATTAAGTGAAATATAATTAATAATATAATTTTTTTTTAATGAATCTTTTAAATTTTAAGAATAATTTAGAATTCAAAAAATTGGTCCAATTAATTACATGTTAAATCAAGACGTTTTAAAATACTTGGTAATTAATTATTAAATATGTACATGTAATGAAAAATTTGACTTGTTTACATATTAAAAAAGTTAAATTTTACTAACAATTATTATTATCATTTGTTTTTAACAAAAAGGAAATCAGTTATGGTTTTATGAAGATATTAATATCCATATTTTTTAAAAATATATTAAAATATTATATTTTTTTATATAAAAAATACAATTTTATTATTATAACATTACCATTCATTTTTACTAAAAACTATGTATTTTTTAAATTTATTTATAATTACAAAACTAATTTAATTTTTACTAATATTTGAATTAAATTAAATTAATGTTGTATAAATTAAATTTACAATGATTTTACAAAATCAAAATAGAAAACTTATTTTTAAAAACAATTCGATGTATGTATGTATGGTATGGAGCAAACAATGGAGCTGATCAGTAACAATATTCAAATAAGTTTTGGTGTCATGAAACTAAACCAGCCTTCAGTTCTTGTTCTTATTCTTATTGATTGTTTCTGGAGATAATGCATGCGTACAAAAGCCATAACAATATTCCAAACGAATTCTATCAATTTTAGGGCTGAATCCAACAGGAAAGAAATAAGTTTCAGCTGTTCCACCTGAGAAAGCTTAGAACTGTATGGTTCCCATATGGAAAATATAAGAATACAATATCTATAGGCCTTCACCCAGGAACTGTAACTTATTGAATTGTAGGAAAAAAGATGCACAATTACAACTACACTGCACCACCTTCATTCTTCTTCCATCGGGGGAAGCTCATTGAGATCGAAATCCAAAACTCTTGGGCCTGCACTCTGGCTGGCTTCTTCAGCAGACAATATTAATGCTTCTTGTCTGGGTGTATCTAATTGGGCTGGCTTCCGCCGATGAGATGTCTGGTGGCCCCAAGAGCCTGACCCGTGGGGAAGCTCTTGTTGCAGGTCCGGCACTTGTGGGCTTTTTGAACCACTTGTTTGGCATGCTTGGAAGTGCCAACGGCTAGGCCTTCTTCCTCAGAAGCTGCGGTATGTGAAGATGATGCATGCTTATTCCCCATGGTCAAGGCTTGGTGAGTCGGAAAGGCTTTATTGCAAGTGCCGTGTTTATATGTCCTCGGTAATAATGTCTTCAGAAATCGCTTATTATCATAAACATCCATATAGCTTACGAACTTTGGAGTCTTCTTTGTATTCTTTGATATCTGATCATCAAGTTGTCCCCCAGGTATAATTCTATCATCACTACTCTTCTTCTCCGTATCAACTTCTTTTGGTCCCAAATTGAACCCTGTTTTTAGAAAATCATTCCAAGAAGCACCACCTTCGTTTCCAGCATCTTCTTGGCCTCTGAACCCCAAAGCTCCTCTTTCATGGATTTTCAGCTTCTTGGATGGATAATCCCTAATTAGCTTCCTAACTTGTAACATCTTCATTTGCTGCCTCTTCTGCAGGCCTACACATTGAGAAACTTGATGCTTTTCCTCACTTTCTTTCTTCTGCGCTGAGCTGATATTACAGGACGAACCCGAAGAAGAATATGAGTTGATGATGCGATTCTGGCCCCTCATTCCAGTTTTCGTCAACTGCAAAGGAGGCTGAGAAGGACTAATATCAGATGAAACCACGGTCGATGTCATGGACGCATGGCTCAATCCATCAGTTCCCTGCGACACAGAGGAGCAAGAAGCAGTCTTGGCGGAGGGCGGGGGATTGATCCCCCTCCATTCTCTCTGAGGATGGCACCGCATGTGCCCGTACACGGCCTTCTTCGAATGGAAACCCTTGGAACAAACAGGGCACTTGGCTTGATCAGTTCCACCAATATTCTCAGCAACACCACTCGCTGATCCGTTCTTGAGGTTCCAAGTCTTATTCTTGTTGGAACGACTGACTTTGTTGCCCTGATCATGAAGGCGAGCTCTCATCCGACCCTTGAAGCCTTCTGAACAACCCAGCCCTTTGCTGCTGATGTTGCATTCCAGTCTTGCCTCGACTATGACTTTACTGATTTTCCCATCATCAATTTCGTCGCCACCTCCCATCGGAATGTTGATTGGCTTCAAAGAAAGCCAATTTTCCGGTAAACCAGCGGAGCCTAAACCTTGCCTCTCTTCGCCGTCTCAAGGTACAGCTTCCCCCATCAGACCCTTCACAAAAAAACAAAAAAAAAAAACCTGGAACCTGGTTGTGAGAAGTGGACTGAAAGAAGTGTAGGCAGAGGAAGAGGAGATAAGGAGAACGGTTTCTATTTTGCTGATATATATAATTCTAATAGAAACCTACGGCCCTAGAGTTTCTATTCTTACCGATCTCCTTTCCTTAATAAAATATACTAGTATATTTATTTGGGTACTAAATAATAACAATAATTATTTTTATCCCCTAATCTAATCTCCAACTTAAATTAGAGGTTCTAAGTTATTTCCCACTCTATTATTCTGAATAATTAAATTCATGTTGTGAAGTTTGTTCTTAAATAAAAGACTTGAAAATATCTTTAAGATTTTTTGAGAAATCCTGAGGATAAATATGACGAATTTCAAGATATCATTAATCTCATGTTTTTCAGTTATGTAATCCTCATGACTTTCTTCTGGCTTCTTCTCAAATCCATGCATTAATTAATGAAATATTATATTTAAGTTATTAACTTAAAATATATTATTTTTTACTTTAAATATTAAAATAGTTTGATTATAAATATATATATAAATTATAATTAGAACAAAAAAGATCATATAACAATGAAAGTGGTGGTGAAACAATGAAGATGGTGAAAATAATTAAGACAATAGGGGTAAAAAGGTAAAGTGAAGATGTAAATTTAAGAATAAGTTAATTCATTTCCTCGAGTTAATCTTTTAGAGTTTTATTTTTAATTAAAAAAAGTAAGTGGTGGTAAAATCATTTTTTTCAATAAATAATTAAATATAGAATTTTATAATTAAATAATCATTTTTCACTAACTCATAATAATTAGAAAATAAATAAATAATCAATCTTATAAATAAATAATCGTTTTTCATTTATATATATATATATATATATATATATTCTGGGAAAAAAAAATCAAAATTTCCTTTATCTATCTCATTACCATATTAAAAATATGGGCCACCTACAATATAAAAATGTTTTTCTTTTTTTTGATAGAAGTATAAAAGACCACCACCAATGAGGTGGTATCACCTATATATTTTCACACCAACAAAGCAAAAATGCTAAAAGCCCTTTAAACTGCTTGAGAACCTTGTAGGGCAATTTGGAGCCCTCCTTGCTCTATTAGGAGTAATATTTACATCTAAAAAGTTTTAAGAAGGAAGGAGGTGAGCATTTCCACGTGCTTAGTAGGGTGTCTTACACCCAAAGTGATTAATTGGTATTACTATGATTCAAGGATAAACAAAATGAGCATTTAAACCATAAAATAAATATCTCAAACATTTTATTTGATCTAATTATACCACTTCAATAATTCTTAACCATTAAATAAAATGCATGTCAGAATGTAATATAGTCATACAATGCACTCTTGGTATTGGGCTTTCACCTGAGGATACACGTCCGTACCCAAATATATGATATTATATTATATTTAATTTGTTAAATGAATAAAAAGTAATATGAAATATATACTATTTTCAGTGTTTAAAATAAAAATTATATCATAATCAAATATTTTTAATTTTAAAAAATAAAAAATTTGTTATGTTTAACAATATTCATGATTTGAATATTTAAATTTTACAAATAATTTTTTTATATTATTTTTTTAATATATAAAAATAATATATATATATATATATATATATATATATATTAATATTGTTTTATAAATATTTTTTTAGTTTTTCATTTTTAATCATAAATTTAATTTATAATAAAAAAATTATTTTGTAAAATGAGTATATTTAAAAATAAAAAATTGATAAGAAATAATTTTTTGATATATGTCTATCGAGATTAACATATTTTGTATCAAATGAATAAAAGAAAGAGAGTGGATAATATATCTAATTCACTATCACATGTTTGATTAAATATAGGATGATAGGATATGATAATTTTTCTCTTATCCTATCTCATATTATATGATAGGATATGCCACAAAACCACCCCCAGTGGTTGTTCTTATTCTTATTGATTGTTTTAGGAGACAATGCATGTGTACAAAAGCCATTACATTCCAATCCAATTCTATCGGTTCTAGGGCTGAATCCAACAGCACACAAATAAATTTCAGCAGTTCCATCTGGGAGAGTTCAAAACTATTTTACTTCTATTCGGACCAATAAAATCATCCCATATGGAAAATTACAAAATCTATAAGCCTTTACTCAATAAGTGTAACTTACTGAATTGTAGGGAGAAAGATGCACAACACTGCACCACCTTCATTCTTTTTCCATTGGGGGAAGCTCGTTGAGATCAAAATCCAAAACTCTTGGACTTGCATTCTGGCTGGCTTCTTGTTTGGGTGTAGCTAATTGGGCTGGCTTCTGCCGGTGAGTTGTCTGGTGGCCCCCAAGAGACTGACCCGTGGGGAAGCTCTTGTTGCAGATCCGGCACTTGTGGGATTTTTGCACCACCTGCTTGGCATGCTTGGATGTGCCAAGGGCTTGGCCTTCTTCCTCAGAAGCTGCGGTATGTGAAGATGATGCATACTTATTCCCCATGGTCAAGGCTTGGTAAGTCGGAAAGGTTTTATTGCAAGTGCCGCATTTATATTTCCTCGGTAATAATGTCTTCAGAAACCGGTTATTATCAGAAACATCCATATAGCTTACGAACTTTGGAGTCATCTTCTTTGTATTCTTTGCAATCTGATCATCAGGTTGTCCCCCAGGTATAATTCTATCATCACTACTCTTCTTGTCCGTATCAACTTCTTTTGGTCCCAAATTGAACCCTATTTTTAGAAAGTCCTTCCAAGAAGCACCACTTTTGTTTCCAGCATCTTCTTGGGCTCTGAACCCCAAAGCCCCTCTTTCATGGATTTTCAGCTTCTTGGATGGATAATCCCTTAGGTTCCCAACTTGTAACATCTTAAGTTGTTGCCTCTTCTGCAGGCCTGCACGTTCAGAAACTTGATGCTTTTCCTCAATTCCTTTGTTCTGCGATGAGCTGATATTACAGGACGAACCCGAAGAAGAATATAAGTTGATGATGCGATTCTGGCCCCTCCTTCCAGTTTTCGTCCACTGCAAAGGAGGCTGAGAAGGACTAATATCAGATGAAACCACGGTCGATGTCATGGACGCATGGCTCAAACCATCAATTCCCTGTGACACAGAGGAGCAAGAAACAGTCTTGGAGGAGGGCGGAGGATTGATCCCCCTCCATTCTCTCTCAGGATGGCACCTCATGTGCCCGTACATGGCCTTCTTCGAATGGAGACTCTTGGAACAAACAGGGCACTTGGCTTGATCAGTTCCACCAATATTCTCAGCAACGCCACCCTCTGATCCGTTCTTGAGGTTCCAAGTCTTATTCTTGTTGGAACGACTGACTCTGTTGCCCTGATCATCAAGGCGAGCTCTCATCCGACCCTTGAAACCTTCTGAACAACCCAACCCTTTGCTGCTGATGTTGCATTCCAGTCTTGCCTCCACTTTTACTCTATTACTTTTCCCATCATCAACTTCGTCGCCACCTCCCATCGGAATGTTGATTGGCTTCAAAGAAAGGCTATTTTCCGGTAAACCAGCGGCGCCTAAACCTTGCCTCTCTTCGCCGTCACAAGGTACAGCTTCCCCCATCAGACCCTTCACAAAAAAAAAACAAAAAAACAACCTGGAACCTGCTTGTGAGAAGTGGACTGAAAGAAGTGTAGCCGGAGAAAGATTTGATCAGGAGAATGGTTTCCATTCTGCTTTCTTGAATCCTATCATATATAATTCTAATAGAAACCTACGGCCCTAGAGTTTCTATTCTTACCGATCTCCTTTCCTTGATAAAATATACTAGTATATTTATTTGGGTATTAAATAATAACAATAATTATTTTTATCCCCTAATCTAATCTCCATCTTAATTTAAAGGTACTAAGTTATTTCCCACTCTATTATTCTGAATAATTAAATTTATGTTGTGAAGTTTGTTCTTAAATAAAAGACTCGAAAATATCTTTAAGATTTTTTTAGAAATCCTGAGGATAAATATGACGAGTTTCAAGATATCATAATATCATGTTTTTTAGTTATGTAATTCTCATGACTTTCTTCGTGCTTCTTCTTAAATTCATGCATTAATTAATGAAATATTAAAATCACCTCAATTCATTAATAGATACGGTTTTAGAGTAATAAATGGGTCGTTTTTTTCGTAAGGGAGGTGTTTGGTAGAACTTAATATTTATTACTTAATGACTTAAATTGACTTTAAGTTAAATTATATTTAAGTTGTTAATTTAAAATTTATTAATTTTTACTTTAAATATTAAAATATATATATATATATATATATATATATATATATATATATATATATATATATATATATATATATATATATATATATATATTCTCATAAATTATAATTAGAATAAAAGAGATCAAGTAACAATGAAAGTGGTGATTAAGCAATGAAAATTATGGAAGTAATTAAGACAATAGGAGTAAAAAGGTAAAGTAAAAATATGAATTTAAGAATAAGTTAATTTACTTCCTCCATTTAACCTTTTAGAGTTTTATTTTTTATTAAAAAAATATAAGTGGTGGTAAAATCAAAATTTTCCAATAAATAAATAAATAAATAAATTTATAATTAAATAATCATTTTTCACTAACTCATAATAATTGAAAAAATAAATAAATAATCAATCTTATAAATAAATAATCAATTTTCATTTATATATATACTCTTGGAAAAAAAAAAAATCAAAATTTCATTTATCTATCTCATTACCAAATTAAAAATATGGTACAATATAAAAATGTATATATATATATTTTTTATAGAAATATGAAAGACACCACCAATGAGGTGGTATCACCTATATATTTTCACACCAACAAAGCAAAAATGCTAAAAACCCTTTTAACTGCTTCAAAACCTTCTAGGGCAATTTGGAGCCCTCGTTGCTCTACATGCTAGTCCTTAGAAATAATATGTATCTAAAAAGTTGTAAGATGAAAGGGGGTGAGCATTTTCACATGCTTAGTAGGGTGTCTTACACCCAAAGGGATCAATTGGTATTACTATGGTTTAAGGATAAACAAAATGAACATTTAAACCATAAAATAAATATTTCAAACATTTTATTTGATCTAATTATACCACTTCAATAATTCTTAACCATTAAATAAAATGCATGTGAGAATGTAACACAATCATATAATGTACACTTGTTCTTGGGTTTTCACCGAAGATATGCATCCGTTTGCAAATACACTCCTCATTTGGAGTATTCTCAGGTAAGCTTTTGTATTTTTCATACTAGGGATCTCACTCCCTTTTTAATATGCCTCTCATGGGTTTTTTACTTTTATCATAATTTTTTTTGGCCATTTCAACAAAACTTTCAATAATTTTTTTTTTTTCATTTTCCTTCACACAACCATGATGCATATGAAATGTAATAAATTCACATATCATCATCCACAATTTTTGTAGGACATAATTTTTTATTTAATCCAAACATGCTAAAACATTTCAATACCCAAGGGAACAAATTTTCTACAATTAAGTCACCACAAACATTAAATAAAATTCTCAATAATCTATATATCAACAAAAACACAATTTATATCTTAATCATATAAACTTTATTTATTCTTGACAAGCTTAATAATTTCTAACACTCAACACAATAATTTTTTTTATAATTAAATCATCTCAAACATCACATTTTTTTTTAAAAGGAATCCATGAACCACCAAGAAAAATACTTATATCATATTTTAAATAATACAAATAACACCTATTTATTTCCCAATAACAAAATTTATAATTTTTTTCTAAGAAAAAAATATTAAATAAAAGTTTTAGGGTTAAACCATCTTACCTCATATCAAAAAATTAATTCATTTATTAAAATTAAATCCAACTCCATAGAATTGTTCATCACATTAAAATATAGTATCCTCCTAAAATTTTATACGAGAATGACATATCGAAACCAAGCGGCATGCACCATCACTCTATACCTCCATCATGGTTCAAAGTCACGGTATCAGTCACTGACTCGGAGGGTCCCGAGGTGTATCGGTCTCGGTGTATCGGCCTGGTATCGGGCGATACGTAAAATAAGCTAATTATAAAATTCAAAAAAATATAAAAATATTATGTAAATCATCAAAAAAAATATATACAATTAAATAAGCTCAAAAAATTAATAAAATAAAATTGTCTCACATTTAACATTATTTAAATAATTATAAAAGTATCTGCTCAAAGTTATTTATGATAATGCTAATAAAAAGAAAGTTATTTTATTTCAAATATAATAACATTTTTACTAACAACACATACAATACAACAATCAATTCCATGTTGAATGACGAGGGGGTTCAAAATCATCATCATCATCAGTCCTACGACGAGCATACAAATTAGGGTGGCAATTCCCGTAGTGAGGATATGATTGAAAGAGTGGTTCATAACTCAAATATGGTGGGTGAGATGATTGGCTTGATGATCCATAATCAGGAAAATATGGTTTCGAAGGCTGTTCGGGATCAACACCAGCTTGATAGTATCCAAAACCTTGATAAGCAATGCTACTGCTACTAGAAGATTGATCATATCCATATGAGTCACTAGCTCGTGTTCCAGTATTTGAATATTCCTCTGGATGCATAATTGGAAATTGATTAAAATCATTTCTACTAAAAGTACCGGAAGAGCTATCATGGTCTCTAAAGTTGTGATATGATCTATCATCTACCCCTCTGAAATACGGCCTTGATCCCATACCCAAAATTTGTAAGTGCTCATCAATATGGTGATGATTTGATCTATGATAATCATGCCCACTAGAATAATCATCATCACTGGGAAATGTAGTTAGTCTTTCCAAATGCTTTCGTTGTTCCCATATCCCTGGTCGATATCCATGATTTGTATCTTGTGTGGCATAGTAATTTTCACCTCCTTGTGCCCATGACATGCCATGATCTACTTGACTAACATAACCGCCCCCAGTGCTACCATCTCCCCCAGTACCCTCACTAGTGCCACCAACTTCTCCATTGCCCCCACTAGTGCCACCACCCCGCCTACTGCCCCTATTGTCACCATCATCACTACTAGAACTTGAAGAAATTGTTCTAGAAGCCTTACATTTACGACGAGAATCAACATCTCTTTCTCTACCTTCTTCATTAGTGGGAAGACCTTTATCCAACCAATCCAAATTATCAGATGATAAAATAGACTCCTCTCCTTCTCGTTTCCACTCATCTAATATATCATCATCATTAAAGATATGATTCAGATCAATTGGATTGTATAAATCTTCATTGCTTCGCTCTTGCATCAAATTCTTAACTTGAAGTCGCATATTGTAGTGCACATAAACTAACTTATGCAACTTTTTCATTGCCAACCGGTTGCGCAACTTTGTGTGAATCAATGACCATGTGCTCCAATTTCTTTCACAACCTGATGAAGAACAAGTTTGACTTAAAATTTTAACAGCAATCTTTTGTAGATGTGGACCTTCGTCGCCATAGTTGTTCCACCATTCAGCTATAATAAAGAAAATGCATACTTATTAATCACTATGATATATTTAACAAAAAATGATGATAACTTCTTATTTGTAATAGACATAAATGTATTGAGTACCTGGAAGAGATTAATTTATTGCTTTCTTTGTGAGTGCACTTCCAAATTCTCCTTGGCCGTCAACAAATAATTTCACCTACATCATTAACAATTTTTTTTATTGTTAATGCACATTACATATACAAAATGCATTATATAAAGGTCACAAACTATTATTATACCTCGTTAATAGCTTTTGCTTGTCTATCCAAATCTGGCTCTAATCTCTTGATAACCTCCTTTAATCCAACTTTAATTTCCGGATGGTTGGAGAAATGCTTTGAATATTGGAACATTGGATTTAAAAAATATGCTGCCATAAGTTAAATAATGATCAGTTTATAATAATTTGTACTTGAAAAAATTAATAAAAAATATATAAAGAATTTTTTTATTACCTGCAGCATGCAAATGTCTGTGCAATTGACCTTCCCACCTTCTACCAATGACTTCCCAATACTTTTCCTATTGCTTGACCGATGCCTTGATAGCCAATTTAGCTCTATCCATTGCTTCATAAATGATTGATAGTGTGGGCTTTTTATCTTGATCAACAAATTTCAATACTTTGACGAGAGGTTCCATGATGGTTTGAACTTCTCCGGCCTTCTTCCAAAATCGATCAGTTAAAATAAGGTTGGATATATACCTTATCTCTTACACTTTTTCTGCTCCTATCTTTATTGAATTCACGCCACTCATTTATTGTGCACATTCTCTTCAAATCAGCCTCATAACGTATAAGACTCTCAAGTGAAATGAATTCAGTGGCAAAACGGGTTATTCCTGGCCTTAACAGATCTCTATCATTGGTGAACACTTTCATCAAATTCACCACTTTCAAGCTATTATAAATAAATCATGTGATCATCTTAGCTTGATCTAATGTCTCCTTAATCTGCTTCATGCTTCCAATATCTTCAAGCATTAAATCAATACAATGGGTTGCACAAGGAGACCAAAACAAATGCTTTCACTTCTCCATCAACAACATATCGGCTGCTTTAAAACTTGCCTCATTATCAGTGACTACTTGAACAACATTTTCCTCCCCAACCTCCTCTACAACTTTATCCATAAGGGAAAAAATGTAGTCTGCTGTCTTAGGTATGTTGGTAGTGTCAACTGAAGAATGGTATATCATACTTCTATCACAATAAATCATGAAATTGATGATAGGCTTTCTAGTCCTAGAACTCCAACCATCACACATGATTGTGCACCCATATATAGGCCATTTAGCCTTCAATGTTGTTATGTATACCTCAAGTTCTTGCACCTCCTCTTCCAAATATGTATTTCCAATTTGGTATCCAATGGGACCCTTGATGCTTGGACCTGCTCCTGCTATGGTATCAATCATTGCTTGATAGTAAGGCCCACTGTCAGCTGCATTAAAGGGTATTGCATTAAAGAGAAAGAATTTAGAAATAGCTTTACTCACTTTTTTCACGCCTTCAGTAGAAAACAAGCTTTTTATTGATTCCTGCTTTGATGGGAACATGTAGGGATCAATTCCTTTCGGAGGTATGCTAGCTCCTTCTCTTACACTGAAACTACGTGTCAGTCCGCTCTTAATCCTAGCATTAGAAGGTTATGAGGAACTACCACCCTGCTGATGCTTTTGTCCACCTTCTTCAAAAATTCGACGACTTTCTTTCATTGCTTGTTTCATTTGTCTTCTTTCAAAATCAGCCATAGCAACTTCCTCAATTTCATCATCAGAATCACCCTCATCAATTTCATAGAAATTATCTCTATTTAAGGAATTCAAAAGTCGTTTTTTTTTTCTTTAACTGTGCTTTTTCTTTTGAAGTATTAGACATATGTTGTCTAACACTATGTGACACTTCTACTGGTACACGTGGACATCCTTCCACTTGTCCAGATATATGTGCGATGTGTTGCTTTAATCTTGTTATACCGCCATGTATAACTTTCCCACAATATTTACACTTTGTGGTTCTTCTACTACCACCAACAGGTTCTGCATGCTCCCAACCAATATCATGTTTTGAAGCCATTTTGAAATTTTAACCTAACCATGTATAAAAGGAAAACAATTTACTTTTCAAATTGAATATATATAAACACATTTATATAAGAATTATAATATTCAATTTTCCACTCACTTATATGTTTCATATTGTTGCCATATAAAAACAAATTGTACTAAAAAAGCAATAAACACAATCTCACCTAAGTTCATCATCTTTTGTTTTCCACTTATTTATATGTTTTTTAAATTAAAATCAATGTAATTGACCTTGTAAATGCATACCCTTCATTCCGTATTATTAAATCGTTTATGATTATTTGAAGAAAAAAATTTCAATAATGATTAATTTTGTATAGTAATTTAATTTTGCAATATAGTATTAATATAATTGAGTAATAGGGAAATTTTTTGTCACTAATATAATCTAAATTTATTTATACTAATAGAAAATTGAGTGATATTTTTAAAGTATTCAAGACAATTTCTTGTACATTATATTTTTAAAAATTTAAAAATTCATGAAATAATTTAAAATTATTAATTATGTCTTATTTAGTTTATAAGACATATAGGAACAATATTTGAAAAGAAATAATAGATTATATATAGCAACAATATGAAACCATATATAGAGAGTATATATATTAATTTGAAAAGGAATAACATATTATATATATGATATTATAATAAAATCATAGGTTAATTTTATTTTATTTTTGTAAAAAAAAAAATACTATTTTAGCATATGTTAGAAACATAAAAATATTAACATCTTTATCATTTTTTGGGTTAAAAATTAATAATAAATATTTAAACTAATAATTTTCACAATATTTTATTTAAATTGAATAATTAATAAAGTTTAACTTTTTAAAAATGAGTCAAAATTTTCATTCCATGTACTCATTTAGAATTGAATTATCAACATAATATTATAAAAAAAAATTTATTTTATATGTAATTAATTAGATTGGTTTTTTAATTTCAAAAATTAAAAATTCATGAAATAATTTAAAATTATTAATTATGTCTTATTTAGTATTTGAAAAGAAATAATAGATTATATATAGCAACATATTAAACCATATATAAAGATTATATATATTAATTTGAAAAGGAATAACATATTATATATATGATATTAAATAAAATTATAGGTTAATTTTATTTTATTTTTATAAAAAAAAATACTATTTTAACATATGTTAGAAACATAAAAATATTAACATCTTTATCATTTTTTGGGTTAAAAATTAATAATAAATATTTAAACTAATAATTTTTCATAATATTTTATTTAAATTGAATAATTAATAAAGTTTAACTTTTTAAAAATGAGTCAAAATTTTCGGTCCATGTACTCATTTAGAATTGAATTATCAACATAATATTATAAAAAATTTTATTTTATATGTAATTAATTAGATTGGTTTTTTAATTTCAAAATTATTTTTAAAAATTAAAAAATTCATGAAATAATTTAAAATTATTAATTATATCTTATTTAGTTTATAAGATATATGACAACAATATTTGAAAATGAATAACAAATTATATATAGCAACAATATTCAATTATATATAGAGATTACATATATTAAATTGAAAAGGAATAATATATCATATAAATTAGGAACACTTGACTTCCATTAAGATTTGCAGGACTAAATCCTATTAAATCAAGTAATAAAAGTATCAGAAGATTTCGCTATCTGCTTCTAACCTATTCTATGATTGAATTAAATTATTCAATATAAGTCTACACTAAACTAAAAAACACACCACATTAATTGTGGTTTCAAGTTTTCTGACACGACCCAATCAAGAGGGTATAAGAGAGCAGCAAACTGATGTAGGCATTAATACTCCACTGAGTTTGTGAGGTGCTTATTTCAAATGAATTCATATATTAATTTGTTACCTACCGGTCAAACCTCCTGCCCAGGCTGCCCTAACCCTCTGTTTCTTCTTCTTCCCCAGCAACACCGCGTTTTGCTTCTATCTTCTTCTTCTTCCCCAAAAAAGCAATAGCCCCTACACAACAACACCATGAAGACGTTTTGCCCTCTTCTTCCCCAACACAGCAACACCACGAAGATGCTTTGATGCACTGATGCAGCCCTCTGTCTTCTTCCCCAAACCACGAAGACGCAGCCTCTTGCTCTCAGACTATTGGACCATGATCTGCTACCTTCCACCAGGCACTGCACCAAAGATGAAGATTATAGACTCCGAAAATGGTGGATTTCTTTAACCGAGCCTCATTTTAAAGGCTTTTGAAAGGGTCACAGACTCACAGGTTTGTTTCAAATCTTCACGGGTTTTTTTTTTAAATTTTCATAGGTTTCATAGGTTTTATTTTGCAGAGGAATCTCTGATTTCTCTTAAAAATCAAGATTTGTTGTGGGGCTTTTTGTAGAGAATCTATTGAATTTTTTCCCCGAGTTGACCGAGTTAACTCGGAATATCGGTCGACTCATCCGAGTCTAATCGATTCAGGCCGAGTCTAGGTATCTGGTATCAGATTCGTCGCAGTCCACTTTGAGACGGATACAACTTGGCCGAGTCATAGTGGACTCGACCGATTTTTTGAACGCTGACCTCCATCTTCATTGCAAGCTTGTAGATTCTGATGCACATCCACACTTTCGCAGTAGCGCCGCATCTCTGCCACACCTCGTTCGCCACTGATACCACGACCAACGCCCCCTCGCTATCTTAGCATAGTCGGTGGAGCCCACCATACTTGTCATCAAAGCGCTACCATTATCCCCTCTTTCACGTGATTGCCATCGAAGAATTTTCTAGATCCAATTGACCTCGTCTCCACACCACTCTCGCACCCACAATTCTCTCCACGCCATTCCCTACTCTCACCATCTTCCTTCTTGCTCGCATTGTCACGTGGCGCTAGTGGCCACCACTCCCTCACACGTCAATCACGGAGCCACCCCATGTCAACAGTCTACACCATTGTCCTTTCCAAGACTCCAACCATGGTTGACGTTTCACTCTTGATTTGAGGTTTCAAGAATATGAGGTAAAAGTGTGTTTCATCTCTACAATGTTAGTTTGAGGATTTGGGCTGTTTATGGGCTTTCATTTATTGATTTATGCTTATGGACCTACATTAGCCAGAGCTTAATGGCACTTTGATTTTGCTATTGGGCCTAAGTCTTTTGTCTTTGGGTTGGGTTTTCATTTGATTTATTTGAACACGATGAATTTAATTTATACATTGGAATTGCTTTGGGCTTAGGCTCTTTGGTTCATCTAGACCATTCAATTCATTTTGTTTCATTATCATGCTTATCGTATTATAGCAATTTGATTTCATAAATAATTTTGCTAAAAGAAATACATTCCCAATCATTAGACTTGTAAATAAAATAAAATTTAAAAATAATTTTTTAAACAAATTTGTAAAAATAATATTTTTTAAATCAAATTCTAAAAGGTATTTTTTTAAATTTTTAAAAATTTTAATAAAAATTGTGAAATGATATCTTGTACATAAAATTGGATTGGGATTATTTTTTGTAAATAAAATTATAAAAATTATTGTATTGGAGATCTAAATGTGTGTGTATATATATTAATTATTCTAAAAAGGTGTTGAATTGTAAAAGTCAAACCATCTTTTTATTTAGTTTAATAAGAGTTCGTTTGATAATGATTTTAGAAAGCACTTTTAGTCTAAAAAGTGTTTTTGAAAAATATTAGGTGTTTGACAAAATTTAAGAAACACTTTTAAAAATTTGAAAAAACATTTATATGATTAGAAAATCACTTGTAATGTTTTCTAGAGAAATACTTGATAGATGATTCACCTAAAAACAGTTTCAGAGAAAACACTTGCACTAAAAAATATTGTCAAACACGCTCTAAGTCGATTTGTGTAATTTTCATTGTCTTTCTTGTAAATTTTTATATTCAATCTTTATCATACCATTGCTTGTGGTTTTCCTTGTGTCATATTCATTTGCCCAAAATCCATTGATTACTTAATTAAATATCAAAGTGTCCTCCACTTGCTTATTAGAAAACATAGCTATTTGGGCATAGAGTGATGCTAAATCATACCTTCCTGATAGCATCATTTGCTTAGAGTGGTGCTATGGTTTATCACGATAATATGATCATGAATAGATCAAGAAATATCTTTATAAAAAATAAGAAATAATGAAGTCTAGTGAATAATTCACATTTTAGTGTGATGTTTATCATGATAACTAGAGAAATTGTCATAAATTTTTATATTGGATATGAACTTTTGCCATATATATATATATATTTATGATGAAATGTGACTATTGGTCATGTGTATTTTTCTATAGCAAAATTTATTACACCACAAATTTATGAATATTTTTATAGCAAAACATATTTTGCCACAAATTTTATTTTATTGTCAAAATGTGTTTGTAAAAATATATATTAATGGCAGATAGTTTCAAAATTATTTTACAAGGACATTCATTTAGTTTATATCACATTTAATAGAACATGTAAAAAACCCTAGAAGTAGAAATTATATAAAATGGTATTACCATATAAATTAATAAGCAACAGGATACTCCAATATGTTTGTTAAAGTTAAAATCTTTTAATTTGTACACAAATGAAAAGTGAAGCTAGATTCAACTAGTTCATATTGTGTATTGAAGTCACAAAAGATGTAGGAAAGAGAGTTCGACAAAAAACTTCATTGTTAGACATAACAAGACATCATTCTCATCATCTAAATCTTCCTTAATTTTATTTTCTAACATTACTACCATTCCTTTCCATCGCAATATTTATTATATAAATCATTCATATTATCGATATTTTATTTATATAATTTTTTTTAACTCTTTTATCTTCATAAGAAGAAAACTAGAAGATATAGGAAACAACATTTAACATCAAGCTTCATTATTTAACATAACAAGGCATTTAACACAAATAATATAAAACATGCTTTGAAATCATTCCACCATCTATATCTTCTTTAATTTATTTTTCCAACATCATCATCATCTCATTTTTCACAATTTTTATTATACAAATCATTCCTATTATTTATATTTTATTGATATCAAATTTCAACTCATTTGCCTTCACAAGATATAACTTGATAAGTTTCTTCATCACCTCCCATTGGAATCTTGATAAGGTTCAAAGAAAACATATTTTCTAGTGAACCACAACAAGACATGAAACACAAATAATGTAAAACATACTTTAAAATCATTCTCATCGTCTATATGTTACTTAATTCAATTTTCTAATATTACTACCACCCATTTTTATCACAATATTTATTTAGATTAATTTTCAACTTTTTTGCCTCAAGGCACAACTTTGGCCATGAAACCCTTAACAAGAAGAAAACTAGAATATGTAGGACATGAGTTTGACAACAAGCCTAATCATTGGACATAATAAAATGCCCAACAAAAATAATATAAAACATGCTATGAAATCATTCTTATAATCTATATCTTTAATTTAATTTTCTATCATTACCACCATCCCTTTTCATCACAATATTTATTATATAAACCATTCATTATTTATATTTTATTCATGTCAAATTTAAACTCATTTGCCTTAAAAAATTACCACTTAATAAGCTTATTTGCCACCTTCCATCAGAATCTTGATATGGTTCAAAGAAAGCCTATTTTCTTATGAACAACTGGGGGCCAAGTTCTCTTAGAGCTCTACGGTGGTTAGAACTAAGAAATGTCTTGTGTTATACGAGAAAGAAATTGAGGAAAGAGGGAAAAAATATAGGTAAATAATGAAAGGTGTGGAGACAGGCATAGAATGGTTTCAATTTTTCTTTATTCATTGTTGCAATTGTTGAGGAAATTTAAATAATTTGCACGTGAGTTGTCCTAGTCTTTAGTGTGTTTGTTTACTTAGTCATAGGAGTTTGTTTTTAACATGGGATAGTGCCTATTTTTATGTTGCTTTCAGTTATATATTAGCCTATTTACAAGCTATTTGTTTATCAATAAAATGAGCAAAAAACATATCCTCTGCTTACCATTGTTAGAGGGAAAAACGTTGTGTTTGCTGTTTATTTATATCAGTCATTCATTGTATCTTTTTAGGATTCTAACATAAAACAAGCATTAGAGTTTTTATACATACAAATGTCCTTTTTTTTTTTTTTTTTTTAATTTTAAGTAGGTAGAGAGAGGTTGGAAATATTTTTGTAAAGATATATGCTAGTGGTAGATACTTGCAAAATTATTTTATACGGATATTCATTTAATTTATATCGCATTTTATAGGACATGTATAAAAAACCTAATAGAGAAATTATATAAAAGTATATTACCACACAAAACAATAAGCAATAGGATACGTCAACTTGTTTATGAAAGCTAAAATCATTAAAAAAAAAAGAAAAGAAAAGTAAAGAGAGATTGAATGGGTTCATCTTGTTTATTGAAACGATGTCTTAGAAAAGATGTAAGAAAGAGATTTTGACAAAAAGTTTCATTGTTGGACATAACAAGACATCCAACACTAAAAATACAAAACATGTTTTGAAATCATTCCCACTTATATGTCCTTTAATTTGATTTTCTAACATTACTACCATTCTTTTTCATCTCAATATTTATTATATAAATCATTCATGTTATTTACATTTTATTCATATTAATTTTCAACTCTTTTACCTTTACAAAGTATAAGAAAAAAACTATAATATTTAGGAAATAATATTTCACAACAAGCTTCACTATCGGAAATAACTAGACATTCAACACAAATAATATAAAACATGTTCTAAAATCATTCCGACCATCTATATTTTCTTTAATTTAATTTATTTTTATCATCACCACCATCTCTTTTCATCTCAATATTTATTATACAAATCATTCCTATTATTTATATTTTATTTATATCAAATTTAAACTCATTTGCCTTAAAAAAGGTATAATTTCAAAACCACCTCCCATCGGTATCTTGATAAGCTTCAAAGAAGCCCATTTTCTGTTGAATCACGAGGGGCTAAGTTCTCTTAGTGCTTTAATTGTGAGAACTAAGAAGTGTATTAAGATATACAAGGAAGAAACAAAGGAAAGAAAGAGAAAATATTAATAAATAAGGAAGTTGTGGATATGGGCATAGAAAATCTTTAGAGAATGACTTATATTTTTCTTTTTTGCCATTCCTCATGATCGTGCACTATTAGAATTCTATCATAAAACAAATCCGTAGAGTATCTACAAGTACAAATGTCCTTTCTTTATAAATTTCATGTAGGTAGCGGTGAGAAATATTTTTGTAATGATATATGCTAATGATAGATAATTGCAAAATTCCAAGGATGTTCACTTAGTTTATATTGCATTTCATAGAATATGTAAAAAAAAAACCTAAAAGAGAAATTATATAAAGGGATATTATCACATGAAACAATAAGTAACAGGATAGTCCAATTTATTTGTTAAAGTTAAAATCGTTTAAGTTATGCATAAAAGAAAATTGAAGAAAGGTTCAACTAGTTCATTTTGTTTATTGAAGAGATTTCTTAAAAAAAGATGTAGGAAAGAGAGTTTTACAAAAGCTTCGTTATTGTATATAATAAAGCATCCAACACAAATAATACAAAATATGCTTCAAAATCATTCCTACCGTCTATATATATTACTTTATTTGATTTTTTAACATTACTAACATCTATTTACATCACCATATTTATTATATATATATATATATATATATATATATATATATATATATATCATTCCTATTAATTTTCAACTCTTTTGCCTTCATAAGGTATCATTTCAGTCATGAAAGCCTTAATAAGAAGAAAACTAGAATATGTAGGAAACAATGTTTGAAAACAAGCTTCATGATTAGATATAATAAGAGACATTCAACACAAATAATAAAAATATGCTCTGAAATCATTCCCACCATCCATATCCTCTTTAATTTAATTTTCTAACATCACTACCATATCTTTTCTTCACAATATTTATTATACAAATAATTCCTATTATTTATATTTTATTTATATCAAATTTAAGTTCATTTGCCTTAAAAAGGTAAAACTTGATGAGCTTCTTCGCCACTTCCCATCGGAAACTTGATAAGTTTCAAAGAAAGCCTATTTTATGGTGAATCAGTAGTGCCAAGTTCTCTTAGTGCTTTAGGGTTGTGAGAATTAAGAAGTGTATTGAGATATACAAGGAAGAAATAAAGAAAAGAAAGAGAAAATATTGGTAAATTAGAAAAGTTGGGAAAATAGGCATAGAAAATCTTTAGAGAATGACTTATATTTTTCTTCTATCATTGTTGTCATTCCTCATGATCATATACTATTAGAATTCTATCATAACAAAGCTCGTAGAGTTTCTATAGGTACAAATGTCCTTTCTTTATAAATTTCAAGTAGGTAGCAGTGGGAAATATTTTTGTAAAGATATATATTTATGGTAGATAGTTGCAAAATTATTTTCCAAGGATAGTCACTTAGTTTGTATTGCATTTTATAAAACATGTAAAGAAACTTAGAAGATAAATTATATAATAAGATATTATCATGCAAAAAAATAAGCAACAAGATACTCCAATTTGTTAGTTAAAACTTAAAACTAAAATCCTTTAAGTTGTAGACAAAAGAAAAGTGAAATAGATTCAACTAGTTCATCTTGTTCATTGAAGTGATTTCTTAAAAAAAAATGTAAGAAAGAGAGTTTGATAAAAGCTTCATTATTGGAAAAACAAAACATCCACCACAAATAACACAAATAATGTTTTGAAATCATTCCCAACATCTATATTTTCCTTAGTTTGAATTTCTTACATTACTACCATTCCTTCTATTACAATTTTTTTTATTTATATAAATCATTCTTATTATTTATATTTTATTCATATTAATTTTCAACACTATTGCCTTCACAAGGCACAACTTCAGCCATGAAACACTTAATAAGAAGAAAACCAGAATAAGTAGGAAACAACATTTGAGAACAAGTTTTATTATTTGACCGAACAAGACATTCAATACAAATAATACAAAACATGCTCTAAAATCATTCCCACAATCTATATCTTCTTTAATTTAATTTTCTAACATCACCATTATCTATTTTCATCACAATATTTACTATACAAGTCATTCCTATTATTTATATTTTATTTATATCAAATTTAAACTCCTTTGCCTTAAGAAGGTACCAATTTAAAAGCATCTTTGCCACCTCCCATCGAAATCTTGATAAGCTTCAAAGAAAGCCTATTTTTTGGTCAACCGTCCAAGGCCAAGTTCTCTTAGTGCTTTAGGGTTGTGAGAACTTAGAAGTGCATTGAGATATACGAGGAAGAAATAAAGGAACAAAAGAGAAAATGTTGGTAAATAAAGAAAGTTGTGGAGATGACATAGAAAATCCCTAAAGAATGGTTTCTATTTTTCTTTCATTGCTATCATTCTTATGATTGTATCCTATTAGAATTCTTTCATAAAATAAGCCCATAGAGTTTCTATAAGTACAAATGTCCTTGTAAATTTCTAGTAGGTAGTTGTGGGAAATATTTCTTCAAATTGATAAATGGTAGTTTTTTCATTCATCCTTTCATTCCTTCATGTACAAAGTATATATAGAGGGTAATCACCATTCTAAGAATGGGAAAGAATGATACAAGGAAATAATGATATAAGGAAATAACAACTAATATCCTAATATCTCAACTTTCCTAATATCTCAATATTCCTAATATCTCAACTTTCTTAATATCTAAACATTCCTAATATCTCAACACTAAATAATACAAGGAAAGAATGATATAAGGAAAACATTCCTAATATCTCAACACTCTCCCTCAAGTTGGTGCATAGATGTCACACATGCCCAACTTGTCTAAAAATTTTGAGAACACTTGACTTGAGACAACTTTGGTGAGGATATCGGCCAATTGATCTTCTGATCGAATCTTAGACAATTCCACAATCTTATCATCCAACTTTTCCTTAATGAAGAATTTATCCACCTCGACATGCTTTGTACGATCATGTTGTACTGGATTATGAGCAATGTCACATGCGGCTTTATTGTCACAAAACAATCGGATTGGTTGCCTAGAAAGGTAACCTAAATCTTGTAAGAGGAGTCTTAGCCATAATGCCTCACAAAGTCTTAGAGCCATACCTCTAAATTCCACTTCTGCACTTGAACGAGCGACGACATTCTGCTTCTTACTTTTCCATGTCACAAGATTACCACCTACAAAGGTAAAGTAACCAGATGTAGATCGCCTATCATCCACTGCACCGGCCCAATCAGCATCAGTATATACTTCTATACTCTGATGATCAACATTTTTAGCGAACAAAATTCCCTTCCCAAGAGCATTCTTCAAATACCTCAAAATACGCATGACTGCATTCATATGTTGCTCTCCAGGATTATGCATGTATTGACTCACTACACTCAATGCATAAACAAGATCTGGTCTTGTATGAGCTAAGTACATTAATCTTCCCACAAGTCTTTGGTATCTTCCCTTATCAGTTGATACTTGATTAGGCTCAACACACAATTTCAAACCTTCTTCTATTGGTGTATTAACAGGTTGACATCCCGACATTCCAGTCTCCTGTAAAAGATCTTAGGCATACTTTCTTTGAGACAAAAAAATTCCTTCACTTGATCAAGAAACTTCAATCCCAAGAAAGTATTTCAGAGGACCTAGATCTTTCATTTCGAATTCTCTAAATAGATAATTTTGCAAAGCTTTTCTTTCTTCAGGATCATTTCTTGTAACTACCGTGTTATCCACATATACGATAAGTGTCATAATCTTACCATGTTGCTTTTTCAGGAACAAAGTGTGATATGAATTTCTTTGACAATAGCCAAAAGCTCTCATTGATTTTGTGAACCTTCCAAACCATGCTCTCGAGGATTGCTTCAACCTATATAATGACTTCTTCAATTTGCACACCTTCTGACATTGCTTTTCTGACACCATGCATCATGGTGAAAGATCCATATATACTTCTTCAAATAACTCGCCATGTAGAAAGACATTTTTCACATTGAACTGTTGTAATGGCCAATCTAGGTTTGCAGCTAAAGACAGTAATACTCGAATTGTGTTGATCTTAGCCACAGGTGCAAATGTCTCTATGTAGTCAATTCCATAAGTTTGAGTATACCCTTTTGCTACCAGTCTTGCTTTAAATCATTCAATATTACCATCTGCCTTATACTTCACAGTATAAATCCAACGACACCCAACTGGCTTCTTTCTTGGTGGACATTCTACAAGTTCCCATGTTTCATTATTCTGCAATGATTTCATCTCTTCATTCATGGCTGCTTTCCACCTTGAATCAGCTAAGGCTTCCTACACACTGTTAGGAATAGCTATGGTAGATAATTGATTTACAAATGACTTATTTGATTCAGACAAACGATAGTTAGACACATAGTTGCTCATGGGATATTTGACTTTGGTAGACAATTCAGGTTCATATGTGGGTTTAGGAATACCTCTATTATGACGGTGTGGTAACCGTTTCATGAATGGATTAGGTTCCAAATTAAGAACACCCTCAACAGACGACAATTGGTTTGGTATTTCAGTGAAGACATCTTCAAACCCAAATTGTTAACCACTCATATCCAACTCACCTGCTTCCTGGTTCACTAGTTTAGATTGTCCAGATTCATCATCCTCGGAGATATGATAATCATAATCAAGAGTTTGAATTTCCTTATGGTACTCCCCTTGAAGTTCAGACTCAGATGAAAAATACATCGAATCTTCATGAAACACCACATCCATTGTAATAAACATTCGTCGAGTTGGAGGATGGTAACATTGATATCCCTTTTTGTGCAATGCATATCCAACAAACACACATTGCAATGCATGGGAAGTTAACTTGGTGCGTTGGTGTTTGTGTAGATGCACAAATGCCACGCAACCAAAAACACGAGGAGGTAGATTTGGGACGGTTGGGGCAACTACGACATTAGTAAGAGCTTGGAGAGGTGTTTGGAAGTTAATTGAGCTAGAAGGTACCCGATTGATCAAGTATGCGGCAGATGTGATTGTTTCTCCCCAATAAGATATCAGTATTTTTGCTACTATTAAGGAAGCATGAACAACCTCTAACAAGTGCCGATTTTTCTGTTCAGCGACTCCATTTTGCTGGGGTGTATTGGAACAAGTAGTCTGATGAATGATGCCATGTTCTTCCAAATACTTTTGAAGATCAGAACTCTAATATTCTCCACCATTATCACTATGAAAAACCCAAACCTTTGCATTGTACCGAGTTTCAATCATTTTATGAAATTTTTTAAACAACAAGTTCACTTCATCTTTGGTCTTCATCAAGCATAACCATGTCATTCTGGTACAATCATCAATAAAAGTAACAAACCAACGTAAGCAACTCAAAGTTGGGACTTTAGATAGGCCCCAAACATCAGAATGTATAACCATAAAAGGAAGCGGGCTTTTATTCAAAATTAACATAAATGAAGCACGATGGCTTTTAGCCAATTCACAAATATCACAACGGAAACCAGAAATATCACTATTTGCAAACAAATTAGGAAACAATTTATTTATATAACCAAAGGAAGCATGACCCAAACGTCGATGCCACAACCAAATTTAAGACTTTTTCTTCTCCTCCTCAGATCCATCTGCCATCAAGGCTTGTTGCAACTTATTTGAATCCTTTGACTGCAAGTCCAAGTAATAGAGTTTTCCTCGCTTAATACCACAACCAATCGTCTGTCTTGTTTAGATGTCCTTAATCACACAAAATTCAGGCCAAAAAATGACAATACAAGATAAGACTGCAGTGATTTGAGAAACTGACAAAAGATTGTAATCTAGAGATGGAACAGCTAAAATAGAATCCAAATTCAAAGTATCAGTAAGAGTTAAGGATCCTTCCCCAATGATTGGGGTTGTGTTACCATTGGCTGTGTAAACAATTTTTTGTGAGGAAGGTCTAAGGGGTGAAACCTGTCTAGAATAAAAAGTCATATGATCTGTAGCACCAAGATCAATTATCCATGCACTATTAATAACAGGTGTAAAAGTATTTAAAAACTTACCACCATGATCTGTAGCGGCTACCAATGCAGAGGCTTTCTCAGCAACATTAGCCTTTGTTTTTATTTCGGCAACAGTTGCAGTCGAGGTTTTCTTGGAATCCTTCTTCCGTTGATCACGATTATTATCATTAATAACAAAGTGGTGATAGCCTAAACATGATCTAAAGGTCCATGGTTCAAACCCTCGGTTCCTCATTGTTTTCTTGGTCATACCAAGAGTCGTTGCTTTGAAATTGTGGGATATCCAGATTGGTGGGATCAGTCTTATTGCAGTGAGTGCATTTGAAGGTTGACTTATCAATATTAGGGCTTGTCTTAGGATGGTTGATCGCTGTCAGACTACCATATCAACAAAATATCCAGGATTTCAATTCCATGGCTCTAATACCATCTTCAAATTGATAAATGGTAGTTTTTTCATTCATCCTTTCATTCGTTCATGTACAGAGTATATATAAAGGGTAATTACCATTATAAGAATGGGAAAGAATGATACAAGGAAATAATGATATAAGGAAATAACAACTAATATCATAATATCTCAACTTTCCTAATATCTCAATATTCCTAATATCTCAACTTTCCTAATATCTAAACATTCCTAATATCTCAACACTAAATAATACAAAGAAAGAATGATATAAGGAAAGCATTCCTAATATCTCAACAATATTTTTGTCAAGATATATGCTAATGGTAGATAGTTGTAAAATTATTTTACAAGGACATTCACTTAGTTTATTTCGCATTTTATATAATATGTAAAAAAAACCTAGAAGAAAAATTATATAAAAGATGTAAGAAAAAGAGTTTGACAAAAAGCTTCATTGTTGGACATAACAAAATATACAATACAAACAATACAAAGCATGCTTTAAAATCATTCCCACCATCTATATTTTCCATAATTTTATTGTCTAACGTTACTACCATCTCATTTATCACAATAGTCTTTATACAAATCATTCCCATTATTTATATTATATTTATATCAAATTTCCATTCATTTGCCTTCACAAAGTATAACTTGATAAGCTTCTTGGCCACTTCCCATAGGAATCTTGACAAACTTCAAAGAAAGCCTATTTTCTGGTAAATATTGGTAACTAAGGAAAGACGTGAAGATTAACATAGAGACTCTTTAGAGAATGGTTTCCATTTTTCTTTTATTGCTACCATTCCTCTTTATCGTATCTTATTAGAATCCTAACATAAAACAAACATGTAAAGTTTCCATTGGTACGAATGTCCTTTCTTTAGAAATTTTAAATAGGTAGTGATGAAAAATATTTTTGTAAAGATATATGCTAATGGTAAATAGTTGCAAAATTATTTTATAAGGATATTCATTTAGTTTATATCACATTTTATGGGACATGTAAAAAAAACCTAGTAGAGATTAGGTTTTGTTAAAGTTAAAATCTTTTAAGTTGTGTATAAAAGAAAGTGAAGATAGGTTCAACCGTTAATCTTGTTTATTAAAGTGGTATTTTAAAAAAGATGTTAGAAAGAGAATTTGACAAAAAGCTTTCCTATTAGACATAACAAAGCATCCCACATAAATAATACAAAGCTTGCTTTCAAATTGTTCTTACCATCTATATCTTCTTTAATTTGATTTTCTAATATTCCTGCTATTATTTTTCATTACAATATTTATTACATAAATCATTCCCATTATTCATATTTTATTCATATTAATTTTCAACTCTTTTGCTTTCTCAAGGCTCAACTTCAACTATTGAACCCTTAAAATGAAGAAGACTAGAAGATGTAGGAAACAATGTTTGACAACAATCTTTATTGTTTGATATAACATGACATCCAATTCAAAAAATACAAAACATGCTTTGAAATCATATCCACTATCTATATCTTCTTTATTTTAACTTTCTAACACCACTACCATATTTTTTCATCACAATATTTGTTATACAAATCATTCTTATTATTCATATGTTTTGCATTATTTGGGTTGTTTGATTAAGGAATATGTGTATTTGGATAAAACAAACAAGTTCGATAAAATAGAAGTAATATATAAAGCAATCGTCAAACATGGAGGATATCTATAATCAAGACAGAAGAATAAGGGCAATGTTTTAAAATATTAATTATCACTTATAACATCTACTTTAATGGAACTCAAATCTTCCGAATTAAAGATTTATTTTTTTATTTTTTTATTTTTTTATCACATCTTTTAATATGTTTTCTTTTATGAATTCCTTCTATTTTGAAGTATGAAGCAAATATTTTAAATTATTATTTTTATTTTTTTTATTTTAGATGTAATATATTATCATAACTTTTAGAATATATACATTCACAGTCCCAAATCAATTGCATTGCTCTTCCTACAACCTTTAGATTGAGAGCAGGCGGATGCTCCTATATAAACCCAGCCTTTGATCCCATTCGAGATTTTCCTATTCCATTTCAAAGATTACTTGTGGAATTCTTTCAAGTCTTGTAAAAAAAAACCCATGACAGCACTCATCCTAGCCAGAGATAGACTACTCTCACCCATTCCTACCTTGGGATTAGGAAATGAAAATAAAGAGTCTAGTCTTAGGGATAATCCTAACCCATTGCCTTAGGAATCCAAGAGCTTACAAACTAGATTGAACAAGTTTCTTCATTGGTAAGGGTCAAGCCTTGACTTGCATGTCAATTCCTCGTCCATTCCTTCTTATACTCTAGATCATGTCCCATCTCTCTTTCACTCCTTTCCAGAAGTCTACTTTGATTAAGTCTAATTAGGGGAGCCTTACTACTTGACTAGTAAGGGAAAAGCCCTTTACTGAAAAAAGAGCTAGGGCTTTTTTCGCTTATTCATCAAGCTTTTGAGCAACTCTTTCAATTGTTGTCTAATCTCCCAACATGTTCAAGAACCAAGAACCATCCAAGGATTGGACGACTGAAGGGAGTTTGTTTATAGAAAGAACATAGGCTAATAAGAAAAAAAAAACACAACGTGCAACGAGCTCTTTGCTCCTAGTCACTAAGTAGTGCTACTCTATTCTCTGGGAGACTCCCCTAAGAGGTTCTTTCTCACACAATTTCACCTGCCTTTTGAACTAAGGCTAAGCTAATAAGGCATTATTTCATGTCATGATTCTTTCTCATTGAATGCACTTTCCTTTTTTATTTTAAGCCGCGTAGTTCATACATGTTACACTTGCACCATTTTGAGTTTGACTTACCCAATTACATGCCAAGGATTATCCATATTTATAATGGTGATACTCATATGCAAGACCCCTGAACCCTAAATTGCTCCTTCCTTCCTATCACTATCCCACCTAGCTTCCAAATCAAGGACACAGATTCTCCCTTCGTACTTTAGAAACAGAAAGCCTAATTTATGCACAATCAACTAGATTGATCAGAAATAGAGTCCGACTGTGCATGTGTCATTGGGACCTTCCCTTTCATTACCCTATCAACCATAAATTTCGCATACTAGTTCAAACTAGAAGCTTAAAGTCCTTACTCAACTATAAGTATAGTAAGAAAAGGGCTATGTCCTCTTTTAATGTTATTACTCTATCCATAGAGAGAAGACAAAGAGACAATTCAAGGTCTTATACTTGGAGTGATTTAAGAAGGTAATGTTTTTTGAAGGAAAGACCAATACAAGCACCAAAAGCTTAGATTAAGTAAAGGGAGTTGTAGATAAAGGGCTTAAACTAAAGTACAAATCACTTTCACAACTATAGATGGGTTCTTATATGATCTCTCCTATTGTGCTTAATACAACAAAACTTCTCGAACCGACAGAAGCTAAGTGAAGTTATAGGAAGCATAAAACCCCCTAAAAACTTTTATGTTATGCATAAATGCATATTAGTGATGTGATGGAGAATAAGTTAAAAAAATGTTTTTTATATTTGGATTTTCAAACAAAATTTTGTTCTTAAAAATGTCCTCATACCCACCCAAATACATTCACTCTTGCACTTATGACCAAACTTTGACCACATTTACATATTTTTTATAGTGACATTTTACCACAGTTATTTTCATAGTTAGAAATTATATTTTATCGTAAACCTTTTTCATAGTTGCAAGTAATATCTGTGTCAGGAACTTTTTTTTCCTTTTTTTTTTATTTTTGTTATCACTTCTTATTGTGCTTGAAAGCAATATTTTATCAATTTTTGTACTTAAAAAAGTGATATTTTGTTATAAGCCTTTTATTGGGTGGTAAAAAGTGATGTTTTGTCACAAAATTTAGAGATTATCCATTTTCTTTCTTTGGTAATTTCGAGAAGCAAACATAACCTAATTCCTTGTATCATCACATATGCACACTCTTTCAAAAGTGTTTAATAAAAAAGTGTTTAATAAAATGAGAAAGCCAAAGGTTGTTATTCAAAAACTTAACCTTAAATCAAAGCCTTATGGCTAGTTTGTTTATACTTTCGAAAAAAAATTCTAGAATTTTTTTTCCTTTTTGGGTTTAAGGTTTTAGAGAGTTAAGGTTTTCGGTAGGAAGATAAGGGAGAGAAGGAGAGAGAGAGTGGTGGTTTTTTGGTACACTGTGGGAGGGTTTTGGATTCTTTCTGGAAGGGTTTTAGAGTTGTTTGAAGAATAAGAAAATGAAAGAGCTGTGAGGTCTTCAGCAAAACCAAGAGGAGGAGGTCATTGTGGGGCTCTCTCTCTCTATACGATTCAGGGAGGTTATTATTTAGCGTTTGTAAAGCCCTCTTTCAGGGATTCCTATTTTCAGCACCTATGGAGGAGCTCACTGGGAAGTCTCTCTCTCTCTCTCTCTTCCTGGTCTCTTCTTGCAGGTCCTTATCCCTCACTACTGATGCAAAAACCTCAACTATATGTACCTCTGCAAATTAAAGCTTCAAAGACATTAATATACTCAGAAAAAGAATAAGAATTAAAGCCTAAAAATCCAAATCAGATTTAACCAATAACCAAAACTTGGCCACAAATAACATAAGGGGATGTTTCACATCAAGGCCGATGGAACACCAAAAATTATCCTATTGTGTACAGAAAAAAAAAAAAAAAAAAGAAACCGAAAAAGAGTACTCTTCTTCATCAAGCACATACAACTAATTGATCAGTCTATAGAAAAAAAAATAAATAAATAAATAACTTAGGCTGAATTATAAGAGGAGCAAGATGCATTGATAGCTGCAGCAGTTCACTACCTAATGGCTTAAACATACTGATTGAAGTCAGTTGATTGATTCAACTTTTCCATAATCCTCATTCCTCCATTGGAGGAAGCTCATTGAGGTCAAAATCTAGCACTTTATCTCCCAAACATTTGCTGGATTTTCCAGAGGCCGAGCCTTGTCTGGGTGCTGCTTGGGTTGATCCTTGAAAGTGAATCCTCTTGTGGCCTCCAAGAGCCTGACCGGATGGGAAGGTTTTGCTGCAAATATTGCACTTGAACCCATCTACCACCGCCTTGGAGCCACCTTCTTTAGACTTTTCTTCTCCGGTATCCATCGATTGGAGGTTGTTTTTATAACTATGGCTAGACCTGTGTCCACCTAAGCCTTGGAAAGTTGGGAAGATCTTATCGCAAGTGCTGCACTTATACTCCCTGGGTGCCACAAGAAGCAACTCGCTTACTATTTCTTGATCGAGCTTGTTTCCGTTTTTGCTTCTAACAGTAGTGTTCTTGCTACCTGATTCCTCCTCTATGTTGTTGTCAAGGCCTGCTTGTCTGGGACCTAACTCAGTGTCTATCAAAGCCTTCTCTTTCAGCATCAGAGTCCCTCTTCCATCAATGTTCACTTCTTTTGATGGATAATTTCTCAAGCTTCCAAGTTGTAACACCTCAACTTTTTGCCTCTTCTTCTCTCCTGAACGTTCAGAAACTTGGTTCTTGTTCTTAACTCCATGTTTATGCGATAAACTGAGATCACTGGACGAAACAGAAGTAGAAGATGAGCTCAAGGGGTGATTCTGGCCCCTCCTTCCAGTTTTCGTCCAGCGCAGAAGAGGCTGAGAAGGACTAGTATCAGATGAAACTACAGTTGATTTCATGGCTGAAGGGCTCAATTCATCATTTTTCTGCGACACAGTGGAGCAAGAACCAGTCTTGGCCGAGAGTGGACTGATCCCCCTCCATTCTCTCTCAGGATGGCACCTCATGTGCCCGTACATGGCCTTCTTCGATTGGAAAACCTTGGAACAAACAGGGCACATGGCTTCGCTTCTAGCCTCCGATCCATTCTTGAGGTTTGAAGTCGCATTCTTGTTGGAATCACTGCCCCAGTTACCATGATCATCAAGGAGAGCTCTCCTCGGGCCCTTCCAAGCTTTTGTACAACCTAACCCTTTGCTGTTGAAGCTGCATACGAGTGTTGCCTTCATTATCACTCCTCCCCTTTTATCAGAACCTTCTTCTCCACCTTCCTTGGGAATCTTGATAAGCTTCAAAGAAATCCTATTTTCTGGTGAACCACCGGGAGCCAAGTTCTGCCTCTCTTCGGCTTCACAAGGTACATCATCAGCCATGAAACCCTATTACAGGAAGAAAATTAACAGCATGTACCCCACTACTGATTTTCTCTCCGTGCTTTAGGGGTAGAAATTAAGGAAAGAACAGAAAATAAGAGCAAATAAGGAAAAGTGTGGCAATGGGGTACAAACTCTCTAGGAAAATAGTTTCTATTTTTTTGAAAACAAGATGCTAGAGTTTCTATATTTACAAATCTCCTTTCCTTAAATTTCAAGATTGTCCTTAGATTACTGCTCTATTCTCTACATAATAATAATAAAAATATACTATATTTGTATAGCATATTTGATTGGGTATTAAATAGCAACAATTATTTTTATATTTTAAATATAATTTGTATTAAATATCAGTAATTATTTTTATATTTTAAATATATATAATTAATTAAATTTGGGTTGAAATCAAATAGCTGCTTTTGTGGGTGATGCTAAACTCCAAATTAAATCCTAATTTCAAGTGGTGATCTTCAATGTAAAACATTAAAAATTCTTTCCATTGATTGGAAACATTTAAAATATTTATAAAAAATTATTTGTAATTAAATTATTAAGCACATGTTTTTTATTTAGTGGTAGCATTAATTTTTTTTTTCTATTTAACCATTAATTATTAATTCTTTTTACATATTACATAAAAGAAAAAGAGAGCAGGTGGAATTGAATTAAGAGCTTTAATTTTAGTGAGTTGAGATTGGACAAATGATTTTGATGAAAAGGTTTAAAATATGATGTATTTTAATTTTATTTGACTAGTTAAAGTCCATAATGTGATCTTATCACCTTATAATCCTTATCTAGGGTTGTAAGTAAAAAAAAAAAAAAAAAAAAACCGACAAATTGATCCAAACTAACCAAAACCAATCATATTGATTCGATTTTCAAAAATAAAAAAGGTTGGTTTGGTTTGAGAATTTTGAAAACCGATCTTGTTCGTTTAGTTTTCAATTTTTCTCGATATTCTGAAACTTATATATAATTGTTTAATATTTGATAATTTTTTTAATATTAGATTATATTAAAATAATTTATTGTTTTTATATTATGGTCAAATTAATTCTAAATGTATTTAATATATTTTTAATATCAAATTCAAGTTGGTTTCAATTAATTTTAAAAACAAATTAAATTTAAAGTTTAATATAAACTCAAGTTAATGGGATTTGGGTTCAAAACAAACACAAATCTACAACTAGATTTAGGATTTAAAAAAAAAACTATTAATATGGGTTTTAATCAACACATGAAAATTGAACCAAATTGACCTCAAAAGACTTGATTTAGTTCAGTTTTTTCTCTCAAAATTTGGTTGGTTTGGTTTTATTTTTATATGATACAACTGACTTTATTTACACCTCTACCCTTATGTCCTTCTTAATTGCCTATCATCAATAATTAAATTTAAATTATGTAACATGTCTACATGTATGAAAGCAAATCAAACTTACATTTGAGCTACACGTATAAGCATTCGAGAAGAAACATATAATTTGATCTAATTAATAATATATTCTAATAGTCATTCTTTTAGTGTGAAAGGTAAATAAATAATTGAGCATTAATCTCAAAATCCAAGAAGAAGCTATGCACAAAAGCCAAAACTTTTCGAAGGAATTCTAACAGTTTTTGGTCTGAATCCAACATCAGAGAGAAATTTCCGCTGTCCCATCTGACACAAAGCATAAAACTATAGCCCTACTCAGACCAAGAAAATCATGCTATTTGGAAAAAAAAATATATAAGAATATAATATCCATGGGGCTTTACCCAGGAACTGTAACTCACTGAATTATCAAAACTTAGGGGAAAAAAAAAAAAAACACTAATGCACCACCTTCATTCTTCTTCCATTGAGGGAAGCTCATTGAGATCAAAATCCAAGACTCTTGGACCTGTACTCCGGCTGGCTTCTTCAGCAGACAACATTAATGCTTCATGTTTGGGCGTAGCAGATTGGGCTGGCTTCGGCCGGTGAGTTGTCTGGTGGCCCCCAAGAGCCTGATCCGTGGGAAAGGTCTTGGAGGTCCGGCACTTGTGGGCTTTTTGTACCACCTGCTTGGAAGTGCCAAGGGCTAGGCCTTCTCCCTTAGAAGCTGAGGTATGCGAAGATGATACATACTTATTCTCCATGTCCAGACTCTTCTTATTGTAAGAATGGCTGGACCTGTTTCCACTCAAGGCTTGGTAAGTCGGCATTTATATGATGCATAATCCCTTAGGTTCCTTAATGCAATGAACTGATATTACAGGAGGAACCCCATGTAGAATATAATTTGATGATGCGATTCTGGCCCCTCCTTCCAGTATTCGTCCACCGTAGAGGAGGCTGAGAAGGACTAGTATCAGATGAAACCACAGGCAATGTTATGGATCAATGGCTCAAACCATCAATTTCCTGCGACACAGAGGAGGAAGAAGTAGTCTTGGTCGAGGGCGGAGGATTGACCCCCCTCAATTCTCTCTCAGGATGGCACCTCATGTCCCCGTGCATGGCCTTCTTCGAATGGAAACTCCTGGAACAAACAGGGCACCTGGCTTCAGTTCCACCATTCTCAGCAACACCACCCTCTGATCCATTCTGGAGGTTCCAAGTGACATTGATCTTGTTGGAATCACCGCCTCCGTTGCTCTGATCATAAAGGTGAGCTCTCGTCTGACCCCTCCAAACTCTTGAACCACCCAACCCTTTGCTGCTGATGTTGCATACTGCCCTTGCCTCCACTATTACTCTTCTACTTTTCACATCATCACCTTCTTCGCCACCTCCCATCGGAATCTTGATTATCTTCCTAATTTCCGGTGAACCACTGGAGCCTGAACACCCCACCACCAAGGACTAATTTGATCTCTACTGGTTTTGGGTTGTGAGAAGCAGATTGAAATAATGAAAAAGAAGTCAAGGAAAGAAGAGAAAAATGTATAGAGATGCGCAGAGGGAGTCTTGATGAGGAGAGTGTTTTTATTTTTGTCATTGCTTATCCGTTTCTATTTTTGCCATTGCTCAGCCGTATCCTATCATAATTCTAATTCTAACATAAACTACGGCCCCATAGACTTTCTTTTCCTAGTTATCTCCTTTCCTTAATTTCAAGATTACATAGTAATAAAATATAATTATATATTTAATTGGGTATTAAATTATAACAATAATTATTTTTATAATGTAATCTTATCTCAATATTATTTCGTATTAATTCAATGGTACTAAGAGTCAGTTCGATAGTGATTTTAGGAAACCATTACTCAATTATTAGAAATATTAAAAGCGTTTTCTAAAATCGCTTTCAAACTCATTCTAAATATCCAATTGGTATTGATTTTAAGAAAAGTTTTTAATATTTTTGGTATATAAATTTTTTTATCTTTCAAATATTATAAAAGTTAAAATACTTTCTAAAATTACTAGTGAATGTATTTGAATAAAGTTTTTCTTTAAATAAAAGACTCCAAAATATCTTAGAAGATTTTTTCGAGAAATCCTTAATATAAAAATGACGAATTCCTTGATGTCATTAATTTCATGCATTTCATATAGGCCAGGTAACTCTACTTTCTTCGCTTCTTCTCAAATCCATGCATTATATGTATCAATTAAATAAAAAATTAATAAAATTATTAAAATCACCTCGATTCATTAATAGAGATGATTTTGAGTCTTTTTTTTTCTTCTCAAAAGTCATATGAGTTCCTTTTGGACTCAACCTTTGAGAATTTTATTTATTATTTTAAAAAAGTAATGGTGATAAAATCAATTTTCCAATAAATAAATAAATATTTTTATAAATAAGTAATCAATTTTAACTAACTCATAATAATTGGATAAATAATAAATCAATCATATAAATAAATAATTTATGTCCCATTACCAAATTAAAAATATGCGTTACAGTCTATTTTAGGTACCTTAATATCCTTTTTTTTTTGTGATATATGCTAAAATAGTTTTTTTTTTTTTATTAAAAAAATATAATTTATGATTTTGTTATAATATTACTTTTCATTTTTACTAAAAATATATAAAATTACAAAATTAATTTCATTTTTAATAAGACTTAAATTTACATTAATTAAGATTATATGAATTAAATTTATAATATTTTTACAAAATCGAAACACAATTATTTTCAAAAATAATTTATTCAAACAATTTTTTTTTTTAAAAAAAGTGTTTTTTAAAAACAACTTACTAAAAGCTTTTATTTATTTATTTATTTTTATGAAATTCTAAAAAACTGTTCTTTATTTTTTTAACTTGAACAACTTGCTAAATGTAATTTATTCAATTATAATTACTAATTAATTTTACATAAGTTATGTTTGGTTGGCAAGATATAATAAGCATATCTTAGAATAAGATATGTATATCTTAGGATATTATTTCCAATGAGAATATCCTTGGATATGTATATATACTATGAAGATGATATTTTAAGATAACATATCCAATGTGATATATTATATTATATTATATTATATTATATTTATATTTAATTTGTTAAATGAATAAAAAATAATATGAAATATATATTATTTTTAGTGTTTAAAATAAAAATTATATCACAATCAAATATTTTTTATTTAAAAAATGAAAAATTTGTTATGTCTAACAATATTTATGATTAAAATATTTAAATTTTACAAATAATTTTTTTTATATTATGTTATTTAATATATAAAAATAATTTATATATATATATATATATATATATATATATATATTAATATTATTTTATAAATATTTTTTTAGTTTTTCATTTTTAATCATAAATATAATTTATAATGACAAATTTATTTTGTAAAAGGAGTATATTAAAAAATAAAAATTAATAAAAAATAAATTTTTGATATATGCATATAGAGATTAACATATTTTGTATCAAAGGAATAAAACAAAGAGAGTAGATAATATATCCCATTGTTTGATTAAATATAGGATGATAGGATATGATAATTTTTCTTTTTATCCTATCTCATTTTATACTAGGCCACAAAACCACCCCACAGTGCTTGTTCTTATTCTTGTTGATTGTTTTAGGAGACAATGCATGTGTACAAAAGCCATTACATTCCAATCCAATTCTATCAGTTCTAGGGCTGAATCCAACAGCAGACAAATAAATTTCAGCAGTTCCATCTGGGAGAGTTCAAAACTATTTTACTTCTATTCGGACCAATAAAATCATCCCATGTGGAAAACAAAAGAATACAACATCTATAAGCCTTTACTCAACAAGTGTAACTTACTGAATTGTAGGGAGAAAGATGCACAACACTGCACCACCTTCATTCTTTTTCCATTGGGGGAAGCTCGTTGAGATCAAAATCCAAAACTCTTGGACCTGCATTCTGGCTGGCTTCTTGTTTGGTTGCAGCTAATTGGGCTGGCTTCTGCCGGTGAGTTGTCTGGTGGCCCCCAAGAGACTGACCCGTGGGGAAGCTCTTGTTGCAGATCCGGCACTTGTGGGATTTTTGCACCACCTGCTTGGCATGCTTGGAAGTGCCAAGGGCTTGGGCTTCTTCCTCAGAAGCTGCGGTATGTGAAGATGATGCATACTTATTCCCCATGGTCAAGGCTTGGTAAGTCGGAAAGGTTTTATTGCAAGTGCCGCATTTATATTTCCTCGGTAATAATGTCTTCAGAAACCGCTTATTATCAGAAACATCCATATAGCTTACGAACTTTGGAGTCATATTCTTTGTATTCTTTGCAATCTGATCATCAAGTTGTCCCCCAGGTATAGTTCTATCATCACTACTCTTCTTGTCCGTATCAACTTCTTTTGGTCCCAAATTGAACCCTATTTTTAGAAAGTCCTTCCAAGAAGCACCACTTTTGTTTCCAGCATCTTCTTGGGCTCTGAACCCCAAAGCCCCTCTTTCATGGATTTTCAGCTTCTTAGATGGATAATCCCTTAGGTTCCCAACTTGTAACATCTTAAGTTGTTGCCTCTTCTGCAGGCCTGCACGGTCAGAAACTTGATGCTTTTCCACAATTCCTTTGTTCTGCGATGAGCTGATATTACAGGACGAACCCGAAGAAGAATATGAGTTGATGATGCGATTCTGGCCCCTCCTTCCAATTTTCGTCCACTGCAGAGGAGGCTCGGAAGGACTAATATCAGATGAAACCACAGTCGATGTCATGGACGCATGGCTCAAACCATCAATTTCCTGCGACGCAGAGGAGCAAGAAGCAGTCTTGGTTGAGGGCGGAGGATTGATCCCCCTCCATTCTCTCTCAGGATGGCACCTCATGTGCCCGTGCATGGCCTTCTTCGACTGGAAACTCTTGGAACAAACAGGGCAGTTGGCTTCCTCTGATCCGTTCTTGAGGTTCCAAGTCTTATTCTTGTTGGAATCTCTGTCGCCCTGATCATCAAGGTGAGCTCTCATCCGACCCTCGAAAGCTTTTGAACAACCCAACCCTTTGCTGCTGATCATGCATTCCAATCTTGCCTCAAGTACTGCTCTTCTACCTTTCCCATCATCACCTTCGTCGCTACCTCCCATCGGAATGTTGATTGGCTTCAAAGAAAGCCTATTTTCCCGCAAACAACTGGAGCCTAAACCTTGCCTCTCTTCGCCCTCACAAGGTACAGATTCAGCCATCAAACCCTTGACAAAAAGAAAACAAAGAGCACCCCTCCTCTGCGGTTGTGAGAAGTGGACTTTAAGAAGTGTAGGAAGAGGAAGAGTAGATAAGGATAACGGTTTCTATTTTGCTTATACATATAATTCTAATAGAAAAATAGAAACCTACGGCCCTAGAATTTCTATTCTTACCGATCTCCTTTCCTTCATAAAATATACTAGTATATTTATTTGGGTATTAAATAATAACAATAATTATTTTTATTCCCTAATCTGATCTCCAACTTAATTTAGCGGTTCTAAGTTGTTACCCACTCTATAAGGAAATCATATTGTTAAGTTTTTTTTTTTTTTTTTTTCTTTCCCCTCTAAATAAAAGACTTGAAAATATCTTGAAGAGCTTTTGAGAAATCCTTCACATGCTCGATCATTTTATTTGTTAGGTAATCTATTTTCGATTCTTAAAAAGGAAGTGAAATAAAAAACAGTTTTTAGAAAACAATTAGTTGTTTTCACAATTTTGTTAATAAAATTGATCATTTTTCTTCTCACTCCACAACCCAATTAAATATGATTTTTTTTAAAATTACACATATTTAAAAAAAATCAAATTATACTTTATAAATAACATTTATTAATCTTTTAAAATAATTTAAAACTCAAAAAATGATTTTATTAATACTACATAGTCATGAAACTCAATAATATTATAAAGTCATAGACCAAAATTCATTAGGAATGTTTTGGTTAGTTTTTTGTATATTGTGAAATCAAGGTTTGGTTAATATCGATTTTGATGATAACAAAATAAGATTTGGAATTAATGATTATATTTTAAGTGTGATTAGACAAGATAATTTTCAAAGTAACAATCATAAAGACAAAATCAAATTAAAGAAAAATCAATAAAAAGAAGAAGACCTCAAAGAAAAATGTTTTTTCAAGACCTAAATTTTATAGGATCTCTTTGTAAGGTTGTTGGTGCACTAGGTTTTTCATACATTACATTATTAATTTATGCACCAAAATCATCCAAAAGTAATTTTGTTTTAAATCCTTTAAAATAAGATGATTTCATGTTTTCAACTAAAACCTTGTGTAAAATATTTTCCAAACTTGTTTAAAAGGTTTTAAGTTGAAAAGGATGGTTGTTGAGCCAAAAACGACTCAATCGGTTGAACCGGATACGGAACCAGTCGACCAGTTTAGCTCAATTGGTTGAAGGGTACAAAAACGTTCTCTCTCATCTAGAATACTTGTTCAACTGATTAAGGTTGAACCTCAACCCTTCGAGGTCCGATCAAGGTGAGGTTGATGTCCAATGGTTACTTGCTAAACATTAAATGCTAACGGTTAGTCAATCGGTTGACCCTTAACTCGATCGGTCAAACTCCCAATAGTTAATTTGGTCATTTTCCTCTATAAAAGACTATAATTTTCATTGTTTTAAAAGTTTAACTTTCCTAAACATTTCTTGAATATATTTGAGTCTTGGAAGAGTGCTTTTTAGTGCACCATTGTTCTAAAACTTACATATCTTTAGTGCACCATCCAATCCTAGTTTTTTTTTTTTTTTATATACATTTGAGTCTAAAGTTTTGTATTAGGATTTTGTGAGAACACTTCTTATCCCCATTTGTAAATCTTTGAGAAGAAAAGTTTAAGTGTGAGGTATCACTCAGGGATTCTCAACTGTGGTACTTGAGGGGTTGTTCAAAAGTGGGGTATCTTTTGAGAATTGTAAAGGGTATTTGAAGCCAAAAGTCTAAGAAGGTAGATTGGAACCATAGTCCAATTGTATTGCTTGAAAGCTTGTGTTGGGAGTCTTGAATTAGTGGAACCTTAAGTTTGAGATTGAAGTTAAAGGAAAGTGGACATAGATTGGGTTGCGCCGAATCATTATAAAAATCTTGTGTTTGTATTTTTTTTCCTCTACTCTCTTACTTTGTATGCAATTGTTTTTATATTGTTTTATAATATATTTACATATAATTGTCTATTACATTCACATAATTTAAATTTGTAAAAAGAGACCATCACCCTATTCATCCCCTTTAATGTAATTACCTTAAATTGAATTAGCCTAATTTTTCTAATATATATAATTATATTTATGCAAATTTATTTTATTAGGCAAATAAATTCCAAATCAAACAAGATTTAATGTGTTTGATTCATTAATGAATTTAATAATTTTTAAAAATAATTTAAAACCTAAATAATGATCCAATTAATGCCAAATATTTATGGACAAAAATTAGTTTATAATAACTCTATTGTTTTTTTTTATACATACAACCATATTAATTTTCCATTTTTTTTTCACTAGACAATTAAATTCCAAATTAAAAAAGATTTAATGCATTGAATTTATTAATAAGTTTAATAATTTTTAAAAACAACTTGAAACTCAAATAGTGATCCAATAAATATAAAAAATTTAAAGACAAAAATTGGTCTAAAATGACTCTATTGTTTCATTAGACAAAAATTGGTCTAAAAAATTTACATGAAAACGTATTTTTTATTTTTATTTTTTTCATTAGACAAATAAACTTGAAATTAAACAAGACTTCAGGTGTTGCATATGTTAATGAATCTAGTAATTTTTAAGAACAACTTAAAACTTAAATAAGGATTTAGTTAATAATAGAAATTTATAAACAAAAATTAGTCTAGAATAACCCTATTACTTCTCCTCAATAAGGATAATTTGAAACTCAAATAAGAATCCAGTTACTGTTTCTCTTATATATATATAACTTTTTTTAAAAAAAATTTCTCATTAAGTAAATAGATTCTAAATTAAGTGAAACATAATTAATAATTTAATTTTTTAATGAATCTTTTAAATTTTAAGAATAATTTAGAGCTTCAAAAATTGATCCAATTAATTGTATATTAAATCAAGGCATTCTACAATACCATGTTTGTAATTGAGAATTAAATGTGTACATGTAATGAAAAATATTATGACTCATTTACATGTTAAAAAAATTTAAATTTATTCCTTATTTATTTTAAATACATAATATTAACAATTATTATTTTTATATTATTATTATTATTATTATTATTATTATTATTCATTTTTAATAAAAAAAATGAAATCAACTATTCTTTTATGAAGATGTTAATATCCAATTTTTTAAATATACTAAAATAATATATTTTTATAAAAAAATATAATTTATAATTTTATTATAATATTACTATTCACTTTTACTAAAAACTATATATTTTTAATCTATTTTTAATTATATAAGTAATTTCATTTATGTAAATAAAATTTAGAATGTTTTTATAAAATCAAAATAGAAAAGTTATTTTTAAAATCGACTTATTCAAAAAAGTTTTTTTTTTTATTTTTAAAAATTATAAAACAACTTGTGAAACAGTGTTATTTTTATAAATTTTTTAAAAAATGTTTTTTTTTTTAAATTAAAAAAATTATTCTTTGATTTATAAATAGTTTTTAAGAACAAGTATATCAAAACATGATCAAATGTGCCTCAGTACACATCGATTTTACATATAGGGACAAAAGTACTAGTGCAGAGGAGGCTGAGAGGACTGGTATCAGATGAAACCACAGTCGATGTCATGGACGAATGGCTCAAGCCATCAATTTCCTGCGACACAGAGGAGCAAGAAGCCATTTTGGCAGAGGGCGGAGGATTGATCCCCCTCCAACATTCTCTCTCAGGATGACACCTCATGTAGCCGTACATGGCGTTCTTCGAAAAGAAACTCGTGGAACAGACAGGGCACTTGGTTTCAGTTCCATCAATATTCTCAGCAACACCACCCTCTGTACTACTTTTCCAAATATCATCACCTTCTTTCCCACCTCCCATCGAAATCTTGATCAACTTCAAAGAAAGCCTATTTTTCGATGAACACTGGAGCCTAAAGCTAGCCTCTCTTTGCCTTCAAAAGTTACAGCTTCAGCCATGAGACCCTTGACAAGAAGAAAACTAGAACAAGGCACCCATCTCTGAGTACTAATAGATCTTGGGATAGTTTTGGGGTCCTGAACTATCAGAGAAAGAAGCCTGAGAAGTGGGTTGAAATATATGAGAAAGAAGGCAAGGGAAGAAGAGATATCAACGGCTAAGATTCAAACATTCAAATTTGGTGTTTTAATTTTTTTTTAAAAGTAAAATTTAGAATAATTTATTTGACAAATTATAACTATATTGGAATTTTTATTAAACCATTTAAAAATAAAAATATATTTAAAAAATTAATGAACACAGTTTATATATATATAAATAATAAAAATATTATTATTTTTAATAATATATCTCATATCATGTAATGGGTATTATATACAATTTCAATTTGTTATTAGCATGAGAAATGTTTAAATTTATAATTAATTGTATGGATTTCTAGATGTAAAAACTTTCTTGGAGAGCATGCATATATTGGCTATTGGCTATGTTTCGTTCTCAAGGGAAATTTGAGAGAAAGAAAATAAAAAGGAAAAATGGAAAAAATAAATAAATAAATAAAGTCAATAAATTATTTTTTATATCATTTTTCAAATTTATTTCATTTATTATCTTTCATTAAATAATTTTAAAATATATAATTTTTTAATAAATTTTAATTATATTTAATTTTCTTTAATAAAATCAAATATTTTCCATAACTTTTTTTCCGTATTTTTTGGGAAACAAAGAGCGATTTACTTAAGGATAGTATTTAATTTTTCAATAATTGGAATAAAAATCATGAAGATATTCTTGATAAGATATAAGAAAATTCAATAGAAGATGAAGCAAACAAGTCGAGTGGGTATGAGCAATTGATGTGAATAGCAGGTGTAACAGGTATTTGAGGCCTTCATTCTGATTGACTGATCACCAGTTGTTCGCTTGTTTCATTGCATTCTTCTCTGCTCGTACCCACCCCAACCGAGGTTCTGCATCCTCTTCCAAAGCGATAATATAATAAATTTGAAGTACTAAATCAAATAAAGCTTTCAACTCAGAAGCGGGGATAGCTCAGTTGGGAGAGCGTCAGACTGAAGATCTGAAGGTCGCGTGTTCGATCCACGCTCACCGCATTTATTCTCTTTTTTTATTTTTATTTTTATTTTATTTTAATTATTTGCCTTAAAATTATTGCATATACATTTTTTTTATAACCTTCAAAGGATAAAATCAGCTCACCCCTATTGCGTATACATATTTTTTAAAAGTTTTTTTTACCTTCCATTTTTCTTTTTGCCTTTTTTTTTAAAGTTATTTTCATTATTGTCCTTAAAATTATTGCTTATTAATTTTTTTCCTTGAAAGGATAAATTCATTGCTTTTTTTTTTCTTTTTTTAAAATTTATTTATTTATTTTGCCTTCATTAGATAAAATTATTGTTTATGTAATTTTTATTTTATTTCTTATACAATTTATTTATTTAATTAATTTTTGTTTTTTCCCTTCAAATGATAAAATTATAATATAAGAAGTTTTCACTCAATTTGTGTATTTTGTTGAGAATGCAAGTAGGAGTCACAACTTGGGAGGTGTAGTTGACATGGAGTGTGGTTGGAATTTGAATTTGGATACAGTGAAAGATGAAGGTGGTGAGGTTGGTCAGCTCAATTTCCTAATTGCCTAATTTGTCCATGAAATTAAATAAAATATTATTCAAATAAGTAATAACCAAAATTAATATGGTCTGCCTTTATACAACAAAGACAGTCTACAACACAAGGAAAGACATTCATTAAGGTTTCTCTCAATTTCATGCACTAAAATGACAATTTTGCCTCTACAAGCCCTTGATGATGAATACATGTGTCTTTGCTATAAATAACATGAAGAAAAGAGTAGCTTTGATTCTTAGAATTGGTGTTCAGATGCCCTTGCTAGAGAGATTAAGAGGTTATTTGAAAATTATTTTTGAAAATAGTTTTCCACTTTATAAAACATGTTTAGTAAACTTTTGATAGAATGTAGTTTTTTAAGAATTTATTTTAAAAATAAATTGTTTTTTTAGAATGAAATTTAGGTATTTTCAATTGTTTTTTTATAGATTATTTTGAGTAACAAATAAAAAACATGAAGAATGCTTCGAAAAACTTTTACATTGAATATAAGTGTATAGCGCTTTATGGATGATATAGCAGAGAAAATGCGAAAGTTTTTAAATAGATTTTTTTATTTTTGAAAACAATTATGAATCATGGAAATTTGAGATTTTGTATCACCAAACTACCTAGAAAAGGGAAGAAGGGAAGAGGAGCCCTTTAATTATTAGCCAAAACTTTTAACTTTTTAATTTTTTATGAGTTCTTTGATTAGAATATATTTAATTAATAAATTAGATAATTATGTTTAATATTACAAAGGGATAAATGATTTACATGGAAAACTATCCATGGACCGATATTTAATTGATAATGTAATAAATATATAATTTATATATTATATAAAATTTAAAATAATTATAAGAAGTTATATATATATATATATATATATATATATATATATATATATAATTAAATTTTTTAATAACATTTGCTTTTTATATTTTATATACATTAAATATGATAAAAATAAAAATAAAAATAAATATATTAATATTTTAAATTTCATTAAATAGAACATATGCAATATTTAGGAATGAATATATGTTCAAAATAAAAAGAAAATAATAATATTTAATTTTATCTACATGTTTTTGTATTTTACAATTTTAAAATTATTATATTAATTAATTTATATTATTTTCATAATTATTATAAAAATAAGCATGAATTTAAATATTTATATGATAAAATTTTGAAAAAAAAAACATCAATCTTCCAACATATTTTATTTTAAAGAAATATAAAATAGATATGGTGCATAGTTCAATGGTTCATTCATTGGTTTTTTAATTGGAGATCATGTTTGTTTTCCTTACCTATAATTAGTCCCACATCGAAAGAGCATCAATTTTATGTGTTCTATAAATACCTTGCAAACATCAATTCTATGTGCTCTATAAATACCGTGCAAGAATCTTTGTAATCCAAGTGAGATACTAAGCATGGATGTATATATATATGTACATATATAAGAGAGTAAGGTGTGAAAACTAAGAGGATACCTTTCTTGTGCCATTTTTCTCAATTTTAGGAAAAATTGATTACTAGAGTAACTTGTTTCAAGAGATAATGCATGTGTATAAAAGCCATAACATTCCAAACAAAATCTATCAATTCTATTTGAGAGAGCTTAAAACTATAGTTCTACTCAGACTGATAAAATCATCCCATATGGAAAATATAAGAATACAATATCTACAAGCCTTTACCCAGGAACTATAACTTGTTGAATTGTAAGAAAAAATACTCACAATATTGTACTACCTTCATTCTTCTTCCATTAGAGGAAGCTCATTGAGATCAAAATTGAAAAATCTTGATCTTGCACTCTGGCTAGCTTCTTCAAGAGATAATAATGCTTTTTGTTTGGGTGTAGCTAATTAGGCTGGCTCTTACTGGTGAGTTCTCTGGCATGGCCGCTAAGAGCTTGACTCGTGCAGAAGGTTTAGAGGCGGGTCTGGAAATTGTGGGAATTTTGCATTACCTACTTAGAAGTGCCAAGTGTAAGGCCTTCTTCATCAAAAGATGAGGTATATGAAGATGTTGAATACTGATTCTCCATGGCTAGATTGTTCTTATATGAATGGCTCAATTGCCCTAATCATTAAGGTGAGCTCTCATCTAACCCTTGAAAACTTTTGAACAACCCACCATTTTCTACTAGTGTTGTATACCGTTCTTGCCTCCACTATTGCTCTTCTATTTTTCTCATCATCACCTTCATCACCACCTTCCATTGGAATCTTGATTAGCTCCAAAGCCTATTTTCCGATGAACAACTAGAGACTAAAACACGCCTGTCTTCATCAGCACAAGGTCAAGATTTAGCCATGAAACCTTGAACAAGAAGAAAACTAACAATACCCCACTACTGAGTACTAATTTAATCTTTGGTGGTTTTGGGATTATGAGGGATTGATTAACATATATGAGAAAGAAGCCAAGGAAAGACATAGAAAGTCTTGAGGAGGAAAATTTCTATTTTTCCTTTTATGTTGCCATTGCTTGTGGCATGTCCAAACATAATTCTAATAGAAACCAAGCCTTCTTAGATTTTCTATTGATACAAAGCTCCTTTATTTAATTTCAAGATCACACATATTAATGTGTGCTTATTCTCAACAAATCTAATTTTATTGGGTATTAAACAGTAATCATTTTATATTTGATTGAGTATTAAATAATAACAATAATTATTTTTAATATTTTAAATATAGTTAAAGATTGGGTTGAAACTTGAAATTAAATAGTTGCTTTTGTGGGTGAGATATGATTTATTTATATTTTATTTTGTAAGTTTAATTGTCATAACAGTGGGAGTTGTAAAAATATTTTGGAATTTATGGAAAAAATATTTCCAAACTTAGCCCAAATTGTAATGTACTACGATTTCAATGTTGTTTCAAAATTCAATACTTGAACTAAATAACTTTCTATATAATTTTCTAATTGCCATATTTTAAAACATATTTTTTAATCTTTTTTTTTTCTTAAAAAAAAAAAATACTCTCTTTGTGATACAAACATCAATTTAGGGTCCAAAGTCTATAACTTGATCATATCTCTTTATTTTTATCCTATAATCTTATCCCTTTTTAATTTACTAATACTAAATTGTTACTAACTCTACTATCATGAATAATTAAATTTTAATTACATATTTGTAGAAAATAAAATCAAAGTTTAGAAAGTTTTGGCTCTCATTTGAGCTATTATTTGGCACTAAAGTTTTTTTTCATGAACAAATTTTTATGGCTAAAAGGGTATATTTGTTTGAATATTTTTAGGTTATATTTATAAGTCATCTATTTGTAAGGAACCCATGACTTAGACCTTCCATGTAACTCTTAAGGTACGTAAGTCATGTACAATGGAAAAAATGCAAGCTAGAATGATAATAAAGTACAAAGCATAGAATGAGGATAGATAAAATGGAAACTCGAACTTTTTAATAAATAATAAACTCCAAAATTTGTTATATCATGTCAGGCTTTTAAAGACTCTATCCTAACATAACCAATAATTTTAAAGGCAAAAAACTAAAATATAATTAAAAAGGTTTGGGAAAAAAGGCAAAAAAAAAAAATGAATGAATAAAAATAGTAAAAATATATAAGTAATGCGAAGAGCGTAGATCTAACATGCAACCTTCAGACTTCCAGTTTGACACTCTCCCAATTGAGCTAGTCTCGCTAACATTTTTCTTATCATCCATTATGGAAAAAGGTAAAGTAAGTGATATTTAGTGGAGCTTATTTCACGGGTTAAATTTTATTCGCAGAATTGATTACTTGAAGTTCTACCAAATTTTATTACCTCATATCCTATGCTCTTCATGATATTTTATTCTAATAATTGAAATGTGAAACAACTATCCCAACTTGATGTTCAAGACCAACCATCCCTCTAATTAGTTAGTAGTACACTATAACCTCTAATGGGTTGTCTAGGCTTATGAACTTATTGTGAACAAGTCATTTACTAGTAAGAAACCCAATACTTAGACTTTCTATAGAACTCTTAAGGTACCAAAGTCACGTACAATGCAAGTGATGAAAACTAGAATGATAATGAAGTACAAAGATGTTGGGAACCCCGGTTTACTTCATTCCCATGTCCTAGATCGTGTAGGGTGCAGATTCTCTAAATCTATCACAACGGATAAATAGGTATTAAAAAAACAATAAAAACACCATAGAAAACATAGATCTAGAGAATAAAACCACATACCTTTGATCCAAATGTTTCTGGATTGATTCTAATCGATGTAGATAACTCCAAAGTTATAGTAGATCTCGTAAACCCATGATCTTCCACTTGATGACTCGAACCTTGATCTTCACACTTTCGGTGGGGAGGAAAGGAGGGTGGAGGCAATGGCTCTCTATATCTCTGGATGGTGGAAGACAAAAACTATGGAAATCTTAACCCCTAGGGTGTATTTATAGGGTTCGACTTAAGTGACTTGAGCCCACATGGGGTTGGGTCACTTAATCTAGCCCAAAATGGATTCCAATTTATTAATTAGCCTAATATAACCTACAAATTAATCAGCTAGCCCAATCTAGAGACCTAGTTCACTTACCTTTATGCAACCTTACATAATTACCAAAATGCCTTTATGCATAAAAGTGAACCTAGAGCTAATCCGACCTCATAACCCATACCAACAAGGTATATGACCTTAGAGCATGGACCATTGGGACCCATAGGAATATTGGCTCCCTCATAATCTAATTCTAAAGTTGATTCAACATCCTACTATAGAGAATCAACTAAACTCCAGTATTCTATGTAAATAATAATGAGACACCACGTGCTTGGGCTCGTGACTTACTATCCATTGTGTTCAATTTCCCCATGAACTGGTGTCTGTAGTCTAACAAGGTGAAAACTATCAACCTTTCAAGACTAGCTCTACTATCTTTGAGTTACAGACCCTCCTATTGTGCGTTCAATTAACATATCTTAACTTTCAAAGAGTCTATGTTAAGTTCCACTTAAGGAACTACTATGACCATAGTTTCCATGAACACACCTCATTAGGATCACCCAAGGGGACACACTGTCTCAATCCCAAGAGATATCATGGTGCTTTTATTGAGAATACCTATTGCTACCGGTTTCCATCAATAGTGACCCAATCCATAGGAAATATATGATCAGCTTACGATCTTACCCATATGTCAAAACCACTGATAACTTGGTGGAGTCATGAATACTTGATAACGTTAAGTCATAACTCACCATAGGTCCTATCCAATGTGTAACAATACACACTAGTGTACTCACCATGGAAAACCCATCCCAATAGCCAAGACCAGCCATTCCTCCAATTAGGAGGTGGTGCATTATAGCTTCTAATAGGTTGCCTATGCCCATGAACCAACTACGAAAAAGTCATTTATTTGCAAGAAACCCATGACTTAGACCTTCTATGTAACTCCTAATGCGCCTAAGTCACGTACAATGCAAAAGATACAGACAAGAATACTTATAAGGTATAATACTTGGAATACAAAAAGATAAAAGTGAAACTGGAACATCATTAAATAAATAATGAATTCCAAATTTATTACATCATGTCATGTTTTTAAGGGCTTTATTCTAACATTCTCCCACTAGTCCTCAAAGCATCATGCCTATAAAGTACATCAGTTGTGCATCTGAAACCTATGTTATCCCTATGACCAACAAGAACTTTTCCTGTCAATGTCTTGGTGAAGGGATCCACCAGGTTCTCCACATAAGGTATCTTGTCAACCATCATGTCACCCTCTAAATTATCTCAACACTTTGGAGCACAAGTACATATCCCTCGTTCTCCTAAGATACTTGAGTATATGCTTGATAATTGTCCAATGTTCTGGACCTAGATTAGACTGATATCTACTCACTATGCACACTTTAAAGCAAATATCTGGCCTAGTACATAGCATCACATACATAAGACTACCCACTATAGAGGCATAGGGTATTGACTTCATGCACTCTTTCTCCTCAGGTGTTTTAGGACACTGATCTTGAGAAAGAAGAATTCCATGCCTAAAAGGTAATAAACCTTTCTTGGAATCCTACATTACATACTTGACCAAAAGCTTATCTATGTAGGTAGCTTGAGATAGTGCCAATTTCTTATTCTTGCGGTCCCTAAAGACCTTAATCCCAAGACTATACTACGTTTATCCCAAATCCTTCATCTGGAACTGAGTAGACAACTCGATCTTGACTGATGACAATAACCCTACATCATTGCCAATGAGTAAAATGTCCTCAACATACAAGATCATAAAGACCGTCATGTTTCTCTACACCTTATTGTACAAACAAGACCCTTTGTTATGAAAACATCTGGTTACATCAGATAGATCTTAATATCAAAATAATCGTTTAAGAACACTATCTTGACATCCTATTGCAATGTCTCATAAATAAGATACACCACAATAGGTATACTCTGATGGATCTGAATATGGTTACTGGTGAAAAGATTTCCTATATTCGAAACAATGTTTTGAAATATAACAATTAGCTACAACTTAGCCACATAAATCTCAACTTTTTCCATCTACTCCTTTGCTCATCTTGTAGACCAACTTATACCTATGGGTTTTATCCCTTCAGGTGCTTCTATAGTACCCAGACTACATTAGAATGACAAGGATTCTAACTCTGCTTCCATAGCTTTTACCAAAGATGTGCATCCACATCGCTCATTGCTTCATTGTAATCTATAGGATCGATCTCACGTTCCTTTAAAATGGCCTCGAAAGACTTTCCCAAATACATGAATCGATCTGGTTGCTTAACAACTCTCCCACTATGACGAGGCATCAATGTACTAGAAATGGGAATGGTTGGTATTGGATCCATAGTATCTTATGTATAGTGGGACTATCTTCTATATTCTTCAATCTATATCATCGTTTGCCTTATTATATATCATATAATCTGCATCAGAAATCTAGTATTTGTAGCAATAAACATCTTATGATAATCTTGACTATAAAGTAATAATTCTGAAATCCTATTGGATATCTTATAAACTAATATACCTCTTTAGAAAAAGAAGAGGTATTACAGTCTTTAAGACATATTCCCAAGGAATATGAGAAGTAACGAGAAACCAATCATCGATCTCACTTTGTCTATCAAAGCTCAATATCTTCTTTCCATTACTCCATTTTGTAATGGAGTCCTTGGTGCACACAACTGGGATAACATCTCATGCTCCATATGGAAAGGATCGAACCTACTAGACAAACCACCTTGATCTAATCAAAGTGCCTTAATATGTTTACACAATAGGTTATTCGATTCCACCTTGAATTTAATGAGTTTATCCAAGGCATCATATTTCAAATCTACATATCCAAAGCTAGAGTATTTATCAATAAAATGATCAAATACCCATAATTTCCATATATAAACACAAAAAGGCTCATACACATGAGTATGCACAAACTCCAAACATTCCTTGGTTCCATGCCTTTTAAAAATAAAGGGCCTCTTGGTCATTTTATCATCTATATAATATTCATAGACTGAAAGATCTTTAGGATGAAGAAGGTCCAAACTTAATTAGTCTTTGGATCCTATATAGATTAATATGACCGAGGCATTAGAAGCCAAATGTTTGATTAGTGTTAGGTTCTTTCTTTTAGTGAGATTTGACTATTCTCATTACTTGACAAAATGATAATGGAGTTTCACATTCAAAGAAAAGGTGATACCTCCCACTAACTTGCACAACTAACCTTGCAACTGAAGCTAAGGTAAGTATAATCCCATCATGTGACCTTCTCACTTGTTGAAAACTCTGTAAAGAATTACAGATAATGGGCCTGGAATCTTTTCACCACAATTGGTGAAATCCATCACTATTTATTTAATAATGAGAATATGATGTACTTACCTATCCTTAGGCATTCTTAGCATTCCTTTTCTAGTGTCCTAAAAGGTCACAAAGGAATCAATGCCCATGAGTTTGTTCTCTCATTCATTTTCTCGATTTCCTTTATTTGGTCTCGTTGTTCTTCTTCTTTGTAGAAAAGCCTGAAAAACCTTGACTTCCATATGTACACTATTTTACTCTTTGAGAATCTTCTTACCCATCCCAAAAGAACCTAGTAAGATCTCTAAGATAACTTGAATCCTAGTGTTCATAATAGTTTTAAGGGCAACTTGTCTAGTTGACTTGCCCTTATCATTAAATAACCCTTGTAACTTTAAAGAAAATATCGTAGACTATGACAATAAACATATGTTGCTTTTGAAACACATTATCTAAAGACCCAAGTATAAGAGATTTAGTCTTTTGATCTATCTTATGCCACCTTTGATATGTTTCTCTTACTTTATGATAGGTTTGTTCAAAGGAAATAACAAGCTCTACCAAAATCAATTTTCTATGCAATTAATACTATCTCCAGATTATTTTCAGTATATAATTAAGTCCAATTTAAACAAAAGATAAAAGGTGACAAGTTAAAGACATGATATCCATAATAAAAATAATAATTCCATGCATTAATAAAAGGAATTGAGCATTCAAGGCAAATTGGTAATTAATTTAGCAAAAATGTAGTGCTCTCAAATTGCATACATCCATGCAAGGTATCCTAATATCATAAGAATTAAGCCTACTTTAGGCCGGTCATGACTCTTATTACTAGGTGGAGACCCTGTCTAATTAATCAACTTGGCTTAAACCTCCAAAGGTTATCTTAAGGCATTGATCAACGTACCTTTATGTTTAGCCTTTAGCCCATGAAAGTGGGACCACTTTAGGTGATTCTATCACATCATGTCTAAGTTAAGTGTGTAACCAAGATCCTTGATATCAATGTTACCAAGTGAAGAGTTCCATCTTTAGGATTGGCCACTCCCACTACAAACATATATAGTTTTGTCCATAAAGAATAGTCCATATCCCTTGATTCCTTGGGCCTTCCCATATTTAGGATGGCGATGGGCCCAAAGTCATGATGGGCTCGATCTTAGAGGCTATGGGCTTGTCCATGGCCCGCTCCCACTTAACATTTTGGAAGAAAGACTTCAAGATAATTTTGGTAACTATCTTAAAATAAATTATCCATCACGAGAATTTTTAAAACTTTTATTTTTTTACTTGAATTGAGACTCCTATGCCAAATAAGGATATATTTCATATTCTTTATCCTAAAGGACCAATTTAGGTGTCATTCTCATTCTCTTTCGGATGGAGAGCCTGGAGAACCACCTAACCTAAATAAAGAAAAGTCCCAAAAGGAATTTGAAATTCCAAATGACGACAACCAATTTCTTAAATAAATAATAATGGAAATAAAACTCATGAAAATTTATTCTTTTAAGAAAATCCAAAATTACCATTTTAATTTATTTTATTTTATTTGAAACAATATATTGGTAAGCTATCTTAATCATGAATTATCTATCATATATTTTTCTTAAAAATAATTTATTTTTTAAAATTAGAATCTTGTGCTAAATAGGAAAGATTTTATTTCATAAAGACTTGGAAAAATAAAACTTCTTTCTTAAAAGAAAAAGATTCTTAGAGATCTAAACTCTAAAAAGATTTATTTATTTATTTTTTTAAAAATCTCTAAGAGTTTAATTTTGAAAAGGAAGTAAGTTCTTTATTATTTTCCACTTGTCTTTACCTAAAATAAAAAAAATTCTTAATTCCTAGCACATTCTAATTTAATAAATTATTTAAAATAAGGAAAAATATGAAAATTCATTAACTTAAAAATACCAAAATATATTCTATGCCAAAAAGAAAGGAATAAAGAAAGAAAAAGCATAAAAGACATAAAAGGAAATTAAATAAATAATTCCCATGGCCTTAGGGATCATGTTGCAAATTTGGTAATTAAAACTTGGATAAAATCCAAATTACCAAAATAGCCCTGTAACCAAAGATAGAGTTAGTAAAAAAAGAAAAACCCAATGGGCCCAAAAAAATTGAGCCCAAAAAGAGGCCCAAAAAATGAGCCCAAACAACCAAAAAATTATTTGGCCCAAACTCAATCTTGTAACTATATGCCCTTTGCGCAACCTTTCTTTAATTAGCCATATCTTTCTTGTTTCAACTCCGAATTGCAATCCGTTTGAAGCACTGGAATTCTGACTTCCTGAGCTTAAAAAGCATATGTGGTTTGCCTCAAAAAACTCATGGGAGGTAGCCCCAATTTTGAATTGAATTCAACGTCACTGTGTTGTCATGCTCTTTACGCAACCTTGCTTTAATCAACCATATCTCCTTCATTTCAACTTCGAAATGCCATATGTTTGAAGTCTTGGATTCATGACTTCCTAATCTTCAAAACCATAGGTGTCTTGCTCCAATAACTTCACAGGAATTTATCCCAATTTTAAGTTAAAAATGACAAAAATCGGTTGCCAAAGATTTCAAATCAAGAACTTCGAAGAATTTTTTTATTTTTTTTTATTTTTTTTGGATTTAACTACCATTGAATCTCAAAAAGAACTTTCAAGATTCCATCTTTTCTCTTGGGTCACCATAGTTGGATACAAAAACTGATTTTTTTTTACAATTATAAAAAGTCCTATGCTCCTATAAATCATGATTATAATCAATCAATCCAAATATATTGATATATTTAATTGAATGAATAAAAATATCTCATCCATTAGGGCTATGGGATGAATAAAACAACCCTACAAAATAGAGTTAGCACACCCTAAAATAGATCTAACATGCTAGAACCTACCCTAAGGCTTTGATGCTATATTGAGTCACTATGCTTTCATGATTTCCATTACACATTTTCATTCTTTTTACTCTCTTTAATTGTTGGGGACTAGAAAAGTTTAGGTTGAGAGGGATGATCAGAGCTCAAACATGTATTTTAATGACACATAAATGATATAATTTTTGCTATATAAAATACTTAAATCACCTAATTTAACTAGAATTGATAGTTATGGATCTAACATAAATTTTAAGCTTAATTTTAGGCTTAAGAGAGGAGAAATATACAAGTTACAAGAGTCAACTCAAGCAAGGAAGAAGAACATGTCAAATATGTTGGGATAAAGCCCTTAAAAGTAAGACATGATGTAACAAAGTTGCACTTAACCTTCCACTTGCTAATCATTTTTCATTTATATTGATTTAAGCATCCAAATTCATATCACTTGCTTAGTACATGAATTGGGTGTATTAGGAGTTGCACAAAAGATACAAGTCATGGGTTCCTTGCAAGATGATGAACTGTTCACAGTAAGTTCATAGATTTGGGTAATCTAGTCGAGACTGTAGTGCACTACCTCATAATTGGAGGGGATGAGTTTCCCATGGTGAGTACACTAGTGTGTATGATTACACATTGGATATATATAGGACCTATAACGAATCATGATGTAAAGCTATCCGGTTGTCATGATTCACCAAACTACTATATTGCATAGACTTTGAACCTTGAGGGGATATTGAGCCTATATTGAAATCAATAGGAGGCTTTAACCTAAAGGTGAGAACCTAACGTGGTCATATATTCCCTATAGATTAGGTCACTATTGATGACAGTTAGTGGCAACAAATATTCTCAATAAAGACACCATAATATCTAATGGGATTGAGACAACATGTCTTTTTGGGAGACCCTAAGGTTATGTGATCATGAAATACATGGTTGCCATAATTTCTTAAATAGAATTTGACATATGCTCTTTATAAGCCCGAGTATGTCAATTAATCACATAATAAGAAGATCCATAACTCATGAATTGTAGTGGTAGTCTTGATGGGTTGATAGTAGTACCCTATTAGATTATGAACACTAGTTCATGGGGAGTTTGCATGCTATGAATAGTAAGTCATAGACTTGAGATTTAGCTCGTTGTCATTTCACAAGATACTAGAGTGTAATTAACTTTCTTTAGTGGATTATTGAGTCAACTTCAAAATTAAATTATGAGGGAGCCAATGTTTCCTTAGGGGTCTCAGTGGTCCCTACCCGAGCTCCTAGTTCATGGTGACACATTTTATTTGAGGGATTTGGGTTTGTTGTCTATAAGTATACATAAGGGCATTTTGGTAAAAATGCAAGTTGCACTAGATTTTATGAACGACCTTTCTAGATTGATGGTTTGGGTTAATTTATTAATTAGAGCCCACTAGGGCTAATTAATTAATTAAGACCTAAGTAGGCTATATTAGGTGACCTAAGCCTAATTTGAGCTCAAGTCACTTAAGACCACAAAAAGCCTTATATAAACTCTTTTAAGGGTTTAGAGTTAAGGCTTTTGCCATTTTATCTATTATATTCCAAAGAGAAAAAGAGAGAAATCTTAGCTACCCTTAAGAAAGGAAAGGAAGCCCACATTTTTCTTGTATTAGGGTCCATGGAGAGAGAGATCAGGTGGAGAACTCTTAGGTAGATGAATTCTACAATGCTTACGACATTTTCTTCTAATTGGATTCAATTTGGGAACATCTAAATCATAGATATGTAACTATATCTCTAGTTCTAATCTGTATTATGGTTTTTATAGTCATTGTTTTATATTTCATTAGATTTAGAGAACCTAGAGATAAATAACATGTATCTTATGAGCAAGGATGAAAATATCGGTAATCACGGATATATCGGTACTTCGATTTTATGGATATATCGGATATATCGGAGATATATCGGCGGATATTTTGGAAAAAAATATTGATAAGCTTAAAATTATTAAAAACTCATAAAAATGTAAGGAAAACCTCATAATAATATAATTAGAAGTATAATAGATATTCTAAAGTTATTTTATTGAAAATTTTGATATATGTATATCATGATTTATTATATTTGATAATAATATCGTATGTATCGATAAAAATATGAATTTTATAAGTGTATATTTATTATTAAATTACACCTAATATTATGATATTTGATTATAATATGTCTAATTTTAAAATATATATTAATATTAAAATATGATCCATTTAATTCAATTGTATTAAACAATATAAAATAAATTATGATATATATATAATTTTTTTAATATTTAATTAATTATTAATGATATTAAAAACATTATGAAGAAAATTATATAATTTTTATATTTTTGGTAATTAATTAAAAGATCTTGTATTTAATTATAATTAATTTGCTTTTTAAAATATTCTTTTAATATTTTAATACTGAGTTTAAGTATATATATATGTTTTGCACATTATATATCAAGGGGCTAGTTAGCCCAAACGGTAAGTGGTTGAACCCCAAACCTTTTGGTTTGGGGTTCAAATCCCCTCGGCAGCAAATGGGAAGCTTACTGTAGCGGGGGCACTGTAGCGCGTTGACTGCACTGTAAAAAATCGCCGATATATCGCGAGAAATCGGCGAATATTTTTCCATGAAATATCGTGTCGCTGTCCTTCGATACACGATATAAGGCTAGGGAACGAAGTTATCTAGGGTTCCCAACAAAATATGTCTAAAAGGATACTCAAGTTTTGAGAAACATGATAAGAGCCAAGTGTTGGGAACCCTAGATTATTTCGTTCATATGCCTTGGATCGTGTAGGGTGCATATGAATCTATCTTAGGCTCTCTAAATCTATCATAATGGATAAACCAATATTCCAAAACAATATGAATGTCTAAAAAACATAGATCTAGAGAATAAAGCCACATACCTTTGATCTGGATGCTCCTGAATCAATTCCAATCAATTTAAATAACTTCAAAGTCATATCGATCTCGTAAAGACCATGATCTTCCGCCCAATGACTTTTCCTTGTGTCTAGGCACTGAGATGGTAGAGATCTCAAGGGTAGAGGCTAGAGTTCTTTCTTTAGATTGAAGGAAGAATGATAAGACTTGGAAACCCTAACCTCCAAAATATATAGGCTTCCTATTGGGTTTAATTCACTTAAGGCCACTATGGGCTTGAGTTGCTTAATCTAACTTAAAAAGGTTGCTAATTGATTAATTAACCATAAAATACTTGAATTAATCAATTATCTCAATCCAAACATACCATTCACTTACCCTCTGCAACCTTGCATAATTACCAAAATGCCTTTATGCACAAAAGTGAACTAAAAACCCATCCAACCCTCATAATCTATGCCAACAAGGAATATGAACTTAGAGTAAGGACCATTGGGACCTATAGAAATATTGGGTCTCTCAAAATAAAATTATGAAATTGACTCAACATCTCACCACAAAGAGTTAACTACACTCTAGTACATTATGTATATTACAATGAGACACCAAGTGCTTGAGTTTGTGATCTATTATCCACTACACGCAGATTTCCCATGAACTAGTGTATGTAATCTAACAAGGTAGTGCTATCACTTATCAAGATTACCTCTCCAATCCTTAATTTATAGATCCCACTTATTATGTGATCAATTGACATACTCTAGCTCCAAGGAGCATATGTCAAATTCCACTAAAGGAATTACTATGGCCACATATTTCATGATCGCATGTCTTTTGGATAACTCAAGTGGACATAATGTCTCAATCTTATAAGATATCATGGTTCCTCTATTGAGAATACCTATTGCCACCAGCCTCCATCAATAGGTATCCATAAGGATATATGACCACTTTAGGGTATTGCCCATAAGTCAAACACTCCTATTGATTTTGGCACAAACTCAATATCCTCTTAAGGTTGAGAGTCCAAGCAGTATAGTAGCTTTGTGAATCATGACAATTGATAGCCTTGCGTTATCATTCACCATAAGTCTTGTCTAGTGTGCATCACATACACTAGCGCACTCACTATGGGAAACCTATCCCAACAGCCAAGACAAGCCATCCTTCCAATTATGAGTTGGTGTACTATCGTCTCTATTAGACTGCCTAAATCCATGAACCAACTATAGACAACTTATCTACTTACAAGGAACCCATGACTTGTATCTTCTATGTAACTCCTAATGCACCCAAGTCATGTAAAATGTAAGGGATATGGGCTGAATGCTCAAATCAATGTCAATACACCAAAGGGATCACACAGGGATAGTTAATTTTATTACATTATGTCTTACTTTTAGGGCTCAATCCCAACACTAAGAAAATCCAAAAAGGCGAAGTAATGAGTATAAGGCATGAGTAATAGAGTCTATTAACATATTTGGAGAAGATAAAATCATGTGAAAACAAGTCCAAGAAAAAATCTAGAGAAATTGCAAGATTGTTGAAGATTGAATGAAGTCAAATTTGAATTTAAACCAAGTTTTTTAGTATTTCTTGAGATTATTTTAGAGAAAACCATGTATTAATTTAAAGCTCAAGAAGTTAGGAATCCAACACTTTAAGAGTTGAAATAAAGAAGTTATAATTAATTGAAACAAGATACACTATGGCAAAATGTTAAGTCAAAATGCAACAACTTCTGACGTTGAAATGAATTTTGACTACATTTCAAAATTTGAAAATTTTCAACTTGACTTGCTTGTTATGATTTTGTTTTTTCTACTTACCATGTCAAAATTCATGTTGAAATGAAATTCCAACATCAAAATGAAACCCAACTTCAAAATGAAGTGAATTTTGATGTTAAAATGCAACCCTTCATGTCGAAATACAAATTTTCATGTCAAAATCAGTTTCAACATAACCTATTCCAATCTGATATCAGTTGTAAATCATCAAGAACTATTAATTTTGGCATTTCACCAACCCAAAGTGGGCCTCAATCATGTGAAAATTATAATTTTATTAATTTATAATGGCTACCAAGTGCTATGAACCCTAAATTACTTTGTCCCTTGGCTCTAGATCTCACAGGGTGCATCCAACTTTTCCTAGACTTTTCTAGATGTAATATAGTATAAAAATATGAGAAATAAAAACCATAATTATCATAGATCTTGAGATGTTGAGTGACATACCTGTGATTTAGATGTTCATAAATTGAATCTAAGTTAATGAAGTAAACTATATGCATCGTAGATCTTGTATACCTAAAGATCTTCTACTTGATATTTCTTTTCATGGATCCCTAACATAAGAGAAAGACAAACTTCTTATTAAGAGGATATGGTATTATTTTCTAGAGTTTAGAAGATAAGGATGCAAAAATGAAGCCTAAATTCCTTTGGGGGTTTATATAGGCTTCTTATAAGCTTAACTGACTTAAGTCCAACTTAGTATTGGGTTACTTAATCCAACCCTCTTAAGCCCTAATTAATTAATTAACTCTATTGGCCTCTAATTCATTAATTAACTCAATTCAGAAAGACCATTCACAAGATTCAGTGCAACCTTACCTTTTTACCAAAATGCCTTTATGTACACTCATGAATTATAAACCCCAAAATACCCATAAACAAATGTGTCACCATTAATCAAGAGCTTGAATAAGGACCCACTAGGACCTATAGAGATATATTACTTCCCTTAGAATCCAATTCTTAAGTTGACTTAGCACTTCACTAAGGAGAATCAACTACACTTCAATATCTTATGGTATTACAATGAGACAAACTCGAGTTCGTGGCCTACTATTCACTATATGCAAGCTCCCCATGAATTGGTGCCTATAATCTAACAAAGTATATGCTATCAACCTCTCAAGATTACCTCTCCAATTCTTGAGTTACAAATCCTCCTATTATATGATCAATTGACATATTATAACTAACAAAAAACATACATCAAATTCTACTTAAGGAATTATTATGATTATATTTTTCCTGATTACATGTTCTTAAGATCACTGAAGGGGACATACTATCTCAATCCTATGAGATATCATGGTACTTTTATCAAGAATACCTTTTCCCATCAATATTAACCCAATCCATAAGGAATATTAGCTTGGTGAATCATAACTACCCGATAGCTAATGCCATGATTTACCATAAGTCCTTTCTAATGTGTAACCACACATACTAGTGCACTCACCATGGGAAATCCATCTCGATGACCGAGACAAGTAATCCTTCCAATTAGGAGGTTATGCACTATAGTCTTTAATGGATTTTCTAAAGTGGCATCTCCTCTCATTACTATCTCATTTATCAAGTGATATTTTCTCTCTATGTGTTTACCTTAGTAGTTACTTGATTCTTTAGACTATGTCACTACCCCATTGTTATCATAATACAATATTAAGAGCAGTACAACCAAGAGTACTAACTGATTACTACTCAAAAAGTGTTATTTCATAGCTTGTAATTAACTCTTTTAAACACTTTTGAGTAGTAGTTATTGCCTTTTAACCCAATTAACATGTTAAGGACCCTTGCAATCGTTTCTAATCAAAATGTGTTAAGTTTTGGTGTTTTTGATAGCTTTTTGCTCACCAAAGCAATCCAAGAATGAGGGAGAGTTGTATATAGTTCATGGCAAAGCAATGGAAAGCTCAAATTCATGAAGAACCAAGCTTTGGAGCTCCATATCCCTTTGCCAAAGTCGTTCAAAGTATTCAAGGAAAGAACAACGGAGAGAGGAAAAACAGAGTGAAGAAAATAGAGGACAGCAGCTACAGTCTTCTTTCACACTTTTGGAGTACTTCCTGAAGTCCATTTTCTACATGATATATACCATTTCAAAGCTCAGGAAGTCAAGAATCCAATGCTTCAAACCGTTTACGATTTGGAGCTAAAATGAGGAAGTTACATCCATTGGAAGCCAATCACTCCAAGTTGAAGGAAGAATTTTGCACAACGTTGCGAAATCACCCTTTTGTTGCGAAATGATTTCGCAGCCTTTTTGCATAATGCTGTGGAATTCCCCCTAAAGTTTCACGACACATTGGAAGCCGAACACCGCAAGTTGAAATACCACTTCGCAGTGGTGCGAAATCAGCCGTTTGCTGCGAAGTAATTTCGCAGCCCTTTTTGTGCATCTGCGAAATTTCGCAGACCACATTTTCACCTGAAAAATGGTCCTTAGTGTTTCCCGATATTTGCGACCGACACTTTGAGATATTTTTCTTTAGATTTTTGTTGTTTAAATCCCCAAACTCTCCTTGTAACCTACCAATTATAGGATTCCTTAGTTATTAAGTTTGGAAAAGGGGTGAATAACCTTAGATATTTTGTTTTGTAATTTTCTTTATATATAGACTCTCGGAGGAGCTTGTTCCAGGAGGACTCTCAGAAGGACTCTGAGGGAGCTTTTTCCAGGAGATCCATTATATAGATATATAATTATATAGAATATACAGAGCCTTGTTCTGTTTTTCCTTCTCTTTCATTTTCATTTTCTTGCTAGCCAAACATTCTCTGAGATGTTTTCTCAGAGGATGAGAGGCTAGGCTCTTCGTCTCTTGGAGTGAAGAAATCCGGGTAAGTTCCCTTATGCATAAATTGGAAGTTTTGTTGTTTTAGTTTTTAATGAAGAGAAAGTGTGACCCGTTAATGGTTTTTATCTTTTTAGTTAACTTAAGACGCCTTTAAATCGCCTGGGCCAACACTTGGTAAAGCAAGTGATCTCCGTCCATGGAGATTCACTAGTTTACCCTTTGCGAGCCTTTGGGAGGTGGTTTGAAGGTAGGATTTTCTAGAATAGCCAACACTTGGTAAGCTTTTGGACTCCAAGGAGACATCCATTAGTTATCTCTTGCGAGCTTTTGACAAGTAATCCAAGGTTAAAGATCACCTTGAATGGCAAGTGTTAGGTGAGAGGTATGAGTCATTGCAAGTTGCATCAGTGAGAGGGATTTAGTGTTTGAACCCATTAATGGGAAGCATCTGTACAACACCAGTTGGAGAAGGAACTATATGTTAATTATCTAATGCGAGGAAAAGAAACAAGTGACCAGAACTCCCTTTTTGTATGAGGAATATGAGCCTAGTGATCTGAAACTCCAAGAAACACTTTTCTTTGTAATTAAAATCAGTTACTATTTTTGGTTAGCTTAAAACCAATCATTTTTCATTCAAACATCTTTATGTTTTCTTTTAAAGCTAACCTTGAAATGAAAAGACACCAATTCAGCTTTGAATTAATGTCATTTGCAAAGTGAAAACCCATCCCAATGAACGATCCTAGAGCCATTATGCTATAGTAGCTTTGTCTTTGCTACCCTAGTATATGGTGTAATAGGTTATAAATTTTGTTGATTACTCCCTCAATCAAGGAGCACCAACTGGACACGAATCAGCTGAGACACCAATTGGGCACGAATCAAATGGCGCCGTTGCCGGGGATGGTGCCACTTTACAGTGATATCACCTTTTCAGAGTACTTGTGATCTTCATCACAAGTTTGGTGACTTTTCTTTTCCTTTTACTAACTCTTTTTATTTCTTTATTGTTCATATTTTAGTATACCTCTTATTTAGTTTTTCGTTAGTCTTAATTTTTTGAATTGTTTTTCTTTTATTTTCTTTTGTTTTCTCTGTTTTTTAATTCACAAATTGCTAGTTGTGCATGCCATATTGAATATGAGATAGCAGAGGAAGCCATGAACTTCATCAGTTATGAGACTGAATTTTCAAGAGAATGGGGTGAACCAAATGCTCGAGATTTGGGAAGAATGACGTCTCAACCTAATGCTAAGGGTGAGATGTATATTTTGAATGACGGCATAGACATGAAGGCAAAGATTGCAGCTATGGAAAGGAGATTGGATGAGCTAGAAATGAAGAATATGCAAGAAGTACAAGCCATCTCTCAAACACCATTGCTACCTATGCCTTGTTCCATTTGTCGATCATATGAGCACTTGGTGGATGAGTGTCCTACCATTCCAGTCGAGAGGGAAATGTTTGGTGATTGCAACACCTACAATTCCAATTGGAGGGACCATCCAAATTTCTCTTGGAAACCATAGCCACCTCAGTATCAGCAACCTGCTCAAGCACCACAGCAAGCCTCAAACCTTGAACAAGCTATGATGAATCTTAACAAGGTCATGGAAGACTTTGTTGAAGCTAAAAAATCCATCAATGCTCAGCTTAGTCAAAGAATTGACAGTGTAGAGAGTTTATTGAACAAAAAGATGGATGAAGTGCAAAATGATCTATCTCAGAAGATAGATAATCTCCAAGATTCAATCTCAAGGTTTGCCAACCTCAACACAGTGCAAGAGAAAGAAAACTCTCATTTTTCAACCTCATCAAAATCAAAAGGGTATCCATGAAATGGAGGCTAAGGAGGGGGATAAAGAGGTTGATCTGCCCACATGCAAGCTAGAGCATGAGGTAGAGAGTGAAACAGAGAAAGAAAAGAGGGAGGAAATCAAAGGAAAGAGAAAGGGGAAAAGGATAGAGAAAGATGGCTATGATGTTAATGTACAAGGAGAACCACAGAGGATAGTCATCAAGGAAGAAATGATGAAACACATGCCTCCACCTTTTCTCCAAGCTTTGTATGGGAAAATCATACATAGCAAGCCCCAAGTGAGGGATGCAAACTTCATATGGGATCCGAGCAAGCTAAATCAGGATCAAATTTTTTGATGGACTTAGTCTTTTTAAAGACTAACTAGTCCATAGCTTTTTGTTTTATTTATTACTTGTTTTAATTTTGATTTCAATGTTTTAATTTTAATTTCAATGCTTTAATTTTGATTTCAATGCTTTAATTCTAATTTGTTTTTATGTAATATAGGTTTTTGGATGATCAAAATCAGGAGGAATTGCAAAGAAATTGAAGGAAAATCATTTGGAGTAAGAAAAGTGCAAAAACAGGGCAAAAACAGGGGTCTGCGAGATTTCGCAGCCTCTGCGAAATCGACACTTTGCTGCGAAACCATTTCGCAGCCTCAGGCCCCTCTCTGCGAAAATTTTCGTAGCTGCGAAACCAATTTTGGCACACGAGTGCCACTTCGCAGCACAAGAACCCCCATTTCGTAGCTGCGAAACGGCTGCGAAGCTCCAAAGTATGAAAATTCCCAATTTCGCAGCCAAAGCTCCATTTCGTAGGGTATTTCGAAGCTGCGAAGCCAACGTTTGGCACACAAGTGCCATTTCGCAGCACAGTACCCTCATTTCGCAGCTGCGAAAAAAAAAAAAATTCCTTTCCATTTTTCGCAGCCAAAGCCCCATTCCGCAGGGAGTTTCGTAGCTGCGAAACCAACTTTTGGCACACGAGTGCCATTTTGCAGCACAGTGACCCTCATTTCGCAACTGTGAAACGGTTGCGAACGTAAAAACTTCCAATTTCGCAGCCCAAGCTCCATTTCGCAGGGTATTTCGAAGCTGCAAAACCACTTTTTGGCACACGAGTGCCATTTGGAAGCCCTGTACACTCATTTCGCAGCTTCGAAATGGGCTGCGAAATCACCTTTAGGCTGCGAAATGGTCTGCGAGCTTCGAAATGACTGCGAAATCACCTCCAAGCCTCAAAATGGCCTTCAAATTGCTAAATTGACTTGAAAAATGGAGGGAGGTTTGCAAAAACACCTTGCAAAGCCAAGGCAAGTTGCTAAAATGCCAACAGAGCCCCACGACCATGCATATGAAGAGGAGAGCCCCGCACACCCTGAGATCACACACATGAAGCCTTTCACTCCATTTCTGACCTCCTAAAACCATCAGAGCTCATAGCTCCAGCTGATAGTTCCAGCTAAGGAGACTATGCCATCTAAGGAAACTACCAAAACAGAGGTCAAAGTCGTGATCCAACCCACTCAAGAGGCCACCATAGATGCATCAGCTCCATAGGACCTTACCATTACTTGATCATCTCTTTATTTATGTCTTTACATATTATATTAGTATAGATAGCTCTATGTTTTGATGTTTTATATTGGATGTATTACTGATGATACATCATGTATGGACATCATTTTTTAAACTTGGCATTTTTCTATTTTCTCTACTCATTGACTCTTATGTTTTCTTTGAAACATGTGGTTTCTCCTATACGACTCAAACTCCATGTCACTCAGGAGGTACCACTTCCTCCCTATTTTTTAATCGTTTTTGTCACATTGAGGACAATGTTCAGCTTGGTTGGGGGGAGAGTTGAGGAAGTAAGTATTGTTATTAATGCTAAGTTATTTTGGTAATTTAGTTGCTTTTTGCTTAATTTAAAATTTTTTTTTTTTTAAAGTTTTTATTCTACTCTCCATGGTTATTAAGGAAAATTTTTCAAAATGAAAAGGGAGAAATTGAATTTTTGTCTTTTACTTGACTTAGAGTTTGTATTATGCTTACTAAAGTTGATGAAATGTTGAAACTTCTTTTGAATTCAACCTCAGTTCTTCCACTTTAAGCTATCCACACACTGTGCACAATAGGTTCCGATTATAAGATGAAAAACTATTTCCCTCTTGACTTAGGAAAATTTTAGACTTGGTACCTTTGACCTCATTTAATAGTGTTGGGACACCTTGTAAAAGGCCAATGAGTCTTTGAAAAAAAAAATGTTTGCTTGCCTTGAAACCCGAGCAAGGTCTGAGGGGTATATGGTGAAAATCTTTAAAACCTGGTGCCCTAAGCTTTAATTGGTTGGGAGTCACCAGCCTCAATGCTCATTATAAGGGTGGATAGGTGGAGTTTAACATACTGTAGGTGCTTGGGTATTAAAAATTTCATTCTCAAAAGTCCGGGGTGAAATCCGAGGAGTTAGTGGTTGAAAAATCCTTAAAGCTTGATGCCCTAAACCTTGATTGGTTGGGAGTCATCGATGGACCCCCGTTACATGGACAATTTAGAAAAAAATGCCTTTAAGCTTTGCACTCCTACAAGAAAAAATTGTGAAAGAAAAGAGGTGCGTTCTTAGCCTATTGGAGGTTGATTAGTTTGCTAAGCTTTGAAAAAAACTAGGTTGGGGGAGAGATTAGTTCAACATACTATATTCGAAAACTAATAAGTAACACTTAGATTTTTGTGGAAGAGTAAGCGTTGGACCTTTGGGAGTGGAAATTATTTTGAAGCTTAAATTTGCATAATGCCTACTCTTTATGAATTGTGACTAGGCCAATTATTTGATAGCTCCTATTGAAGTTTGAGTTTTATTTCTTTAATGTTCCATGTGAGAGTTTGATCAGTCATGCCACTTAAACATTTTTTGAAGTGATCAGCATGATGTTGTAAATTATGGTACTTTTATTTTATTTTTCTCTCATTCATTGCTAAGGGACTAGCAATATGTCGGTTGGGGGGAGTGATTACTACTCAAAAAGTGCTATTTCATAGCTTGTAATTAACTCTTTTAAACACTTTTGAGTAGTAGTTATTGTCTTTTAACCTAATTAACATGTTAAGGACCCTTGCAATCGTTTCTAATCAAATTGTGTTAAGTTTTGGTGTTTTTGATAGCTTTTTGCTCACCAAAGCAATCCAAGAATGAGGGAGAGCTGTATATAGTTCATGGCAAAGCAATGGAAAGCTCAAATTCATGAAGAACCAAGCTTTGGAGCTCCATAGCCCTTTGCCAAAGTCGTTCAAAGTATTCAAGGAAAGAACAACGGAGAGAGGAAAAACAGAGTGAAGAAAACAGAGGACAGCAGCTGTAGTCTTCTTTTGAACTTTTAGAGTACTTCCCGAAGTCCATTTTCTACATGCTATATACCATTTCAAAGCTCAGGAAGTTGAGAATCCAACGCTTCAAACCATGTACGATTTGGAGCTAAAATGAGGAAGTTACATCCATTGGAAGCCAATCCCTCCAAGCTGAAGGAAGAATTTTGCACAACGTTGCGAAATCACCCTTTTGTTGCGAAATGATTTCGCAGCCTTTTTGCACAGTGCTGTGGAATTCCCCCTGAAGTTTCACGACACATTGGAAGCTGAACATCGCAAGCTGAAAGACCACTTCGCAGCGGTGCGAAATCAGCCGTTTGCTGCGAAGTAATTTCGCAGCCTTTTTTGTGCATCTGCGAAATTTTGCAAACCACGTTTTCACCTACAAAATGGTCCTTAGTGCTTCCCGATATTTGCGAACGACACTTTGAGATATTTTTCTTTAGATTTTTTTTGTTTAAATCCCCAAACTCTCCTTGTAACCCACCAATTATAGGATTCCTTAGTTATTAAGTTTGGAAAAGGGGTGAATAACCTCAGATATTTTGTTTTGTAAATTTCTTTATATATAGACTCTCGGAGGAGCTTGTTTAAGGAGGACTCTCAGAAGAACTTTGAGGGAGCTTTTTCCAGGAGATCCATTATATAGATATATAATTATATAGAATATACAGAGCCTTGCTCTGTTTTTCCTTCTCTTTCATTTTCATTTTCTTGCTAGCCAAACATTCTCTGAGATGTTTTCTCAGAGGATGAGAGGCTAGGCTCTTTGTCTCTTGGAGTGAAGAAAGCCGGGTAAGTTCCCTCATGCATAAATTGGAAGTTTTGATGTTTTAGTTTTTAATGAAGAGAAAATGTGACCCGTTAATGGTTTTTATCTTTTTAGTTAACTTAAAACGCCTTTGAATCACTTGGGCCAACACTTGGTAAGGCAAGTGATCTCCGTCCATGGAGATTCACTAGTTTACCCATTGCGAGCCTTTGGGAGGTGGTTTGAAGGTAGGATTTTCTAGAATAGCCAACACTTGGTAAGCTTTTGGACTCCAAGGAGACATCCATTAGTTATCTATTGCGAGCTTTTGACGGGTAATCCAAGGTTAAAGATCACCTTGAATGGCAAGTGCTAGGTGAGAGGTATGAGCCATTGCAAGTTGCATCAGTGAGAGGGATTTAGTGTTTGAACCCATTAATGGGAAACATCTGTACAACATCGGTTGGAGAAGGAACTATATGTTAATTCTCTAATGCGAGAAAAAGAAACAAGTGACCAGAACTCCCTTTTTGTATGAGGAATATGAGCCTAGTGATCTGAAACTCCAAGAAACACTTTTCTTTGTAATTAAAATCAGTTACTATTTTTGGATAGCTTAAAACCAATCATTTTTCATTCAAACATCTTTATGTTTTCTTTTAAAGCTAACCTTGAAATGAAAAGGCACCAATTCAGCTTTGAATCAATATCATTTGCAAAGTGAAAACCCATCCCAGTGAACGATCCTAGAGTCACTATGCTATAGTAGCTTTGTCTTTGCTACCCTAGTATATGGTGTAATAGGTTATAAATTTTGTTGATTACTCCCTCAATCAAGGAGCACCAGCTGGACACGAATCAGTTGAGACACCAATTGGGCACGAATCACTAACCCAAGTTCTATGAGGAACTTCCTAAACTAAAAAACTTCCTTTGCTACTTTAGAAGCAACAATATACTTGGATTCCATAGTGTGTCAACAATATAAGATTACTTAACACTCCTCAAACTAATAGTTCCACCACCTAAAGTGAAAACAAACCTAGAGGTAGACTTATAAGAGTCTTTATTGGATTGAAAGTTCTAATCTATGTACCCAAGGTGTACTAACTCATCATAATGATACACCAACATATAATCTCTTGTTCTTTGAAGATACTTGAGTATATGCTTAATTACCATCTAATGCTATGGTCTTAGATTGGACTAATACATACTCACAATCTCTACGACAAAGTAAATATCCGACCTGGTACATAACATTGCATAAATGAGGCTGCCCACTATTAAGGCATGGGTACTACCTTCATACGATTTTTCTTCTCAGATGTTTTAGGACATTGATCTTAAGAAAGAGGTACTTTATGCCAGAAAGGTAGCAAACCCTTCTTAAAGTCCTACATCACATACTTAACCATAAGCTTGTCAATGTAGGTGGCTTGAGATAACACAATTTTCTTACTCTTGTGGTCTCGAAAGACCTTAACCCTAAGAATAAATTGTGGCTCACTTAGATCTTTCATTTGGAATTGGGTGGACAACTAGATCTTTACCAATGACAATAACCCTTACATCATTTCCCATTAGTAGAATGTCATCAACATACAAGATAAATAATGTCACCATGTTTCTCTATGTCTTTGTATACACATAAGGCTCATAATTTTCCTAATCAAAATCAAAAGTCTTGGTTGCTTAATCAAAATTGCTTGTTCCAAGAGCAAGATTCTTGCTTTAATCCACAAATGGATTTATGTAACTTGCACAATAGATGTTCTTGGTCATTTGCAATGAATCTATTTGGTTGCATCATGTAGATGTTTTTTCAAGATAACCATTCAAAAATGCTTTCTTGGCATCTATTTATCATATTTCATAATTGAGATGTCCTACAATGGATAGAAGTATTATGATAAATTTGAGCATGACTACCAACGATAAGGTCTTCTCATAGTTGAAATCAAATTTCTAATTATAACCCTTCACTACAAATCTAGCCTTATATGTCTAAATCTTTTCATTTAACCTTCTCTTCTTCTTATGGACCTACTCGCACTTTATAGGTTTTATCCCTTCAAGTGTTTCTATAAGATTCCAAACTTTATTAAAATACATGGATTCTAACTCTATTTTTTTTTTAACTCATTGGCATAGTGAGCATTAAAGTCACTCATTGCTTTATCATAATCCATGGGATGGATCTCATTGTGAATCCACAATTTTCACATGCTTTCCCACTCAATGGCGAAACTCGTTTTTTATTGTGAAAATTTGACTTTTGAAAAAGGTGGAGCTGTCACTTATTTTTATTTATTTTTTAAGAAGTTAAATAAGAAATAAAACCTTTTAAAAAATGACTCCTTATTTGGAAAAACATGTCTTTGAAAACCAAGTTTAAGTCCGAGGGTAGGTTACCTATCAAGAAAGTATCATAAGGTATCATCCCTCTACGCCATAAATAAAGGTCTTTACTAATCAAATTGAGGTAATTATGACAATTGATTTGTAAATTAGGGGATACTAAGAACAAGAATAGGGTAAAGGTGATAATAAAAAAAGCCTAGCAAAATACTACTAACATAAGACATACATATCAAGTGAAATTAAGCATTTGAGAAAAAAGAAAGAATGTACCTTAATGGCAATCCAAAGCACTTCCATAAAACAATATATTTGAGACTAATTGCATTAGTATTTGGATTAATTATTGAATGTATTTTCTCATATATTTAACCTCAAATATTGCAAGTTAAAACGAATCAATAGAAAGACCAAACTAAGAACAAAGCAAAGTAACATATGTATTTTATTTAAAGCATATAATCCTTTTTAAAGATGAATGAGACATAAGATTTAAAAATAAATAAAAATTAAATAGAGTTAATTTTGACATTTTCAAAATTTAGATTAAACTATAAATCTACCTCTTATATTTTGTTTGAGCAAAAGCAAAAATCTTTATTTATTTATCTTTTTCAAAATATATGCACCTAAATCACATTAGGCAATGTTTAGAGTTTTTATCCAAACACCCTTAAAGCATACATTTGACCTTCAAATGGTACTTTTACCATCTAGAGAGCTCTCTTAATAGGGTTTTTATAGTTTGAACTCAATTTTTTCTTTTTGAATTAAATTCATAGCATTTAACTCTATGACTTTGTTTATGTTAGGACATTGAGTTTTGTTTATATGTTGGAAATTTTGTTCCTTTTAATATTTAGCCATGAAGTCTTTTTAGATAGTGACATGCTCTCCATTGAAGATTAAAGAGTTGTTATTCAACCAATAGAGAAGTCACAAGCATGTCTAAAAAGGTTTGGCTTGTGACAATTTCAACTCCATTAAGGTATAAAGAGGATTGGTAATTGTTTTGAACTTAAAATTAATTTTTATAAAGTTTTTGAAAAATATCGGACGCTTAAGCGAGGACTAATGCTTAAGTGTTGACCGTTCAAGCACCCTACACCATTTGAGCACTGAAAGCGCTTAAGCCACTAAGGTAGACTTGAGAGTTTATGAATTTTCAGCCAAGATTCTTTCATGCAAATCTAATTTGGAAGTCTTCTAAAACTAAACCTCTTTGAGAGTTATTCCTATAAATACCTCAGTATAACCCCTTAAGGGTTAGGAGGCTTGGAGAGATTGTTAAGAGATCTCAAACTTATTGAGAGAGTCTCTTAGAAAGAAATCCTAATGAGCCACACCATTCCCAATCTCTCATTCAAGGATTCAATTTTTGAATGAGGTTATTGTGTTATGAACGTGAATCAAAATATAGGTATTAGAGAGTGAGTCTTTAGGGTAAAGCAACCAAGTAAATCTATGTATCTTAATTTCATATAATGGATTTAGATCAGCGGTCTTAGGCCTCGTGGTTTTTTATCTCCATAATTTGTGTGAGGGTTTTCCATGTAAAAATATCTTATACCTCATTGTTTATTATTTGATAGTTTGTTTGAATTTTCTATAATAAAAAGAAGTGATAACCCTTAACTCTTGTAGGGTAAAATTTAGATATAACATATAAATATTTATTTTAAATTTTAAAATCACCCATTCACCCCCTTCTCCCTTGGGTGTTCCCTATTAGACTTTTGGTTTTTCAGTTTGTTTTTTTTTTTTTTAAATCTAAATTTCTTAACAAACATTATTTAAGTATATTAGAGACCATTAAAGAAACAAAATGACCAAAATCTTAAACTCACATCTTCATACATTAACATAATTAGAAAAAAAAAAGTTCATAAATATTGGGTTTATACTTTTCATAATTTCATTATATGACAATAAGGCCTTATCTAGTACACAAGATAAGAATGTGATAACATATAGATATTATATTCTCTTTTTTAGTTAAAATTGGACATGATAAATGATGTAATAATAACATTTCATGGATTTAATAATGAGTTAGATAGATTATATTGTATAGATCATAATTTGGTTTTCCTACTTTAAATAAAAAATCATTCACTAGATATTAAGTTGACCACGAACTTTATTCAAATCACAAACTAACATTAGTATAGGATAGTATATTCTATCCTATTTAGACCACTTATTGGGGTAACTAACATGGCCTTATAGAAAATCTTATGAGAGTTTAAAGCAATCTATGAAATTAAACCATGAACTAATATGTAAACATTCATTCTTCAATAGGAGGAAGCTTATTGAGATCGAAATAGAAAATCCTAGGAGTTGCACTCTGGTTGGTTTCTCCAAATGATGCATCTTGGTCATGGGTAGCTTCAATAATTTTTGGCTTCTTGACCCATGGTGGAGGGCAGATCCCCTTCCATCCTCTATTAGGATGGGAATTCATGTGCCCAGCCAATGCACTTGTTGACTGGAAAATCTTGCTACAGACAAAACAAGTTGTTTTTCTCCAAAACTCCTTGTCCTGTTCCTTAATGTCAGCGTTAGGATTCTTGTTATCCTCGCTATGAATTCTCATATGTCCCCACAAAGCATGTTTAGACTTGAATGCTTTTTTGCAAGAGTTGCAGAAATGTTTTCGTGCCTTGATCGTGCTCCGCTTGTTACGCCATCTACTCACATCGGAATTTAGATTGCTAGACCACTTTTCTAGAGAAGCAAAAGAAACTGAAACCATTTTCTCACTTTTTTTCAAAGATAAGTGATTAGAACCTATTTCATGAAAATGGTTATTGGCCATTCAAACCTATTCTACAAACACAAAAGGGGAAATACTATTTGTCCCTTTGAAAATATATAAGCATTTAGGACATATATATAGCAAAGTAAAGAAATGGAAATGGAAAATATGGAAAGAGATAGAGTAATGACAATTAAAGGGGGAGTAACTCATAATGATAAGTATTAATTAACTATCTAATTAAATATAAAAAGTATAATAGTAATTGGTTTCTATATTTCCTTTTTTTAACTTAGTTGTGCTTATCTATAAGCCATGTTAATTATTTTAGCTTAATTGTAATAAATACATTATACTAATGTTAGAAAACTATTTAAAACTCTACAACATAAATGAGTATTATTAAAAAAAATTACCTATTATACTAGTTTTAAAAGATAATTTGGAATTTACTGACATAAATTTGTATTTTATTTTATTTTCTAATAAGACACCTTTATGTGATTCATTTAAATAATGGAACTCATAGATAACGACAAACTAGTATTGATTATGTTTCCAAAATTCATAAACTTCTTTCACTATGGACCATAATGGAGTTTTATCACATATGACAAATAAGAGGGTTAAATTGGTTTCATTCAATATCTAAGAGCAAAATTTTTTGAAGCTCAAGAATAGATTGGTCTCTAAATCAATTCATGTTGTCTCATTAGGTTATTATGGATTTGTGGTCCACAATGATATATAATTAAGATACTTAATAATGACTTGAATTGATATAAAATGAGATATTAACTTACTTAATCTTTTTAATGAGGATTAATGGCTTAATTAATTAATGGATATTAACTTAATATCTCATTTCCTTCTCTAAATATAAAATTTTTAATGTTATTGATTTCATTGTAATTAAGTTTAGAAAACCTTAGGACAGATTTGCATGCATCCTAAGGGTCCAAGGATAGGAATGAAGTTATCCAAGTATTTGCAACATTTCCCATATGTTTTGTAGAATTTATATTTATTCTATGGCTAAAGAGATTAATAAATGTTTTTTATTTTTATTTTTATTTTTATTTCATTAATGGTTGAATGGGTGAATGAATTTTAATTTTTTTTCTTAGATTGGGTTGTAAGCTCCATTATAAGAGCATATGATTTTTGGTTTGCCATGTAAAAAATCTTATTTTTCCATAGATGCATTGTAAGCTCCTTTATAGGAGCCCAGGTTTTTATTTTTACATGTAAAAATATTACATTTACAATCATCCTCGGAAATTCTAATGAAAGAAAAAGCAAATCTTAGTGGCCATCCCTCAAGCATTATGCATTAGGAGTTATCTTGTTTTTATAACACATCAACCTTTACTTCAAAGTGAAATTATGGTAACCTCCTATGATTTTCTTGAACCACAACACATATGATTTGAATATTAAGAAGTCACAAATCCAATTAACAGCACCAAAATCTGTATAAATAATATGGTAGATCCCTATGCATAGGGGTGTAGTTGTAGTTTTAAAAATCAAGGTAGTCGGGAGTCAAACCTCAAGGAAGTGATCTTAGAATGCAGGTGAAGTGGAGAAATTCAAATAATGAAAAGAAATGGTAGTAGAAAACTATTTGTTGAATTATTGCTTTAGACAAGAAACCGGTTGGAAAGTTTTAATGTGAAAACAAGAAATGCTTAAAAAGAAAAAGTTTTAACTAACTTGTAACTAATAGTTAAGGAAGGGAAAATCCTTAAACTCTTTTCCTTACCATGGAATGATCTTTTTTTATTAGTATTTCAATTGGAAGTGTTCACCTATCAATTGGATCCTCTTTGCATAGTCATAAGTACAAATTTAGTGATTTGAAAATCATTATCCTAGGCTTACATAAGGTTGTTCTAAGTCGAAATGTATTTCCCATTAAGTGCTTGGAATACCCTATGAGAACCCTAAGCTTCAATCTCTAATTAAGTATAAGATTTAATGGTTTCATGATTCCCCGTATCTCAACTATTTACCCAATTATGGTATTTAAGGCTTAATCAAGGACGTCCCAACTCAAAATGGCTTTACCATTAAGTGCTTGGGATACCCTATTAATACCTATAATCCCTAGTTGTCAAATGTTGAAACATGGTGCTTTCTATTGAATTAAAAGCAAATAATGACAACCTACTTTGAATTTAAAATGTATTTTTTTATGTAGAAATTCATTTTAATGGTAAGAAGGGATGCCCTAGTGCACTCTTTCCTCAACCCTAAATAACTACTCTATAAACATTTAAATCAAATATGAAAATTCATTAAACTAATAAAATAAAATGGTTCAAATTTTCACTCAGTGAAAAACAATTCAAAACTAGAAGCAAGTATAGAAATTAGAAATAAGAACAAATGAAATTAATAACCTAATGAATCAAGATACCAAGATCCCAATTTCCCAAGCTTGTTGATTGATGCGACAGATAAACCCCTCTCAAAGGGAGAAGATCTGAACCCTTTCAATGGCTGCCCATGCCCCTCTTTTATATCATTCCAAAGCAAGCCCTAAGTTCTCTCACGTGAAACTATCCCCATTTCCACGTGAAAGAGGCCCAAAGATTATTGGGAATTAGTAAGCTATTGGGTTTAGCCCATTTTCTTGGGTTTAAACATAAAAAAACAAAAAAACAAACAAGCAAAACAAAAAACAAAAAACAAAAGAAAAGGTCACTTATGGGCTACAATTGCATGCTCCTTAAAAGAAGGGGGTAGCACCATTAGGGAGTGGTGTCATTATGGAGCCCTTAGTAGCACCCTTTTGAGCTGGAACATCACTTGTGTTTCTCTAATTTGTTCTTCAATCAAATGATCTTTAAAAATTCTGAAATTTGGTTCAATTTAAGTTTGGGAAGTGAGAAATCAAACAAAATTTATTTTAGCTCAATTAAATATATCTAACCCCTTCAATAACTTCAAAATATTTCACTGGTTAAATAGGATTAGCATTCGAGAACTCTTTGTGAATTCAGTTTTTTGGTCCAATTCACCTTTCATCCTTGCATCTGAGATGTCCTAAGAGGATTTCAAGTCATCATTATTCATGAAATATACCTATAAACATAAATAAAAATAAAATTAAAAATAAAAAAATAAAAACCTTAAAGAAAACATGAGAAAATTGAGCATACATAAAATGACATACAATTGCTTAGTTGAAGGGTGTTTTTAATGGTGAAATCAAGTTAAAAATGTGATCATCACCCTTATTTTTATAAAATATGACATTAATCACCAATTCTTAAAACGGTTCACAAATTGGAGTTGAAAAGAATGAGATATGACCAATTGAAGTAAGGTTGTGTAAAGGTAATGTTGTACTTGAGATTGAATTCGGGCCTTTTTTAGGAAGGTCTTTTAGGTTGAATTTTTTTTAAGATTAGGCTACAAGTTAGGCAATTTTGTGAGAATTTTGATCCCAAAAGGAAATTGCTAATTTTATTGCAATAGGAATCCTTTGGCCATGGGGTTATCTTTATTTACAAGTTAAAAGTAGTTGGAATTGGAAAATAGTAGAAGAATATGAACTTGCCTAGAAGTTTGGTTAGACTTGTGTATTCAAACTGTTGAGCAAGTTGAGTTCATAACACAAACCCCTAACAAGTTAAACTTGCATAGACCTTTAGGTCATTTTCCCTATGCAAACCTCTAAGCAAGTAGACTTGCATAGAGAAAATCCTTAATAAGCTAGCCTTGCATAAGGATCTCTCGAACTTCCATGAAGAAAATCCTCAACAACTTGACCTTGCATCATAACCTCTTGAACTTGCATAGGTAGGTTAAAGTAAATGTCCTTATTTACTATTTTGTTATTTATTCTTCATTTACTTTAGGTTTATAACATAAATATCAAAATTCTCCCTATTTGAGTCAATAAATATACATTTAAAAGCAAATTCCAAGTAATGAAATATGATTTTCCTTCTTTAGATATAAAATGACTTTTGTTGAAAATTTTATGAAAATAGTTTGGACAAAACAAGTTATCAAAGGTAAAAATCTCAAAAAATATATATATTTAATTCTACCAATGTGAAAAAAAAAAAAAAAAATTCACCACTTTTACTCTTAAATTGAGAAACTTTTAAAAAATAAACTATTTCTCAAATTTAGTAAAATTTTCGCATAACTAAGTGAATATATAAGACATAATTTAAGCTTCCCAACCTAAAGAGCTATATTTTAAAGGATCTAAATGGTAAAATTTAACCACAAACATTATAATGTTTTCCTTAATTCACACTTCAAGCTCTAAAAATTTTTAGGTGAACCTTGGACACCATACTCAACCATGGTTATAGACCTTAAGGTATGACAAACCTAGTGATTTTTTTATGCTAAATCATAGAAGAAACTATTCAAGAATCAACTTGAGAAGAGACACACTTATGAATGGAAAATTGATTCAAAGAATATTAGCATACTTTTCTTTTTCTTCAATGCTTTTCCATTCTAGATTTTTTTACATAGTCCTAGACCAATCTGACATTTACAAAAATATTATATTCTTTTTTATCACTTTGAATTTTCCTAATAAGTTCTTAAAAAGGCATATTTTCTTAGTGCAACAAATTCAAGGGAATGCTACCAAAAAAGAATAACGTAGATTATGAACATCTCTTCAATAACCACCTTATGGATTATCCATGCACACATTATTGTAACCTCTTAAAATTTTTTAATTTCTCCTTAGTTTGAATAAGATTAGATATAAAGCTTGATACTATAGATTATGCAAGCTTAATCAAAAACATAAATTAATTACATGAAATTCCTACTTTCTCTTATTTCCATTATCTCTTAACAATTTGTTTTTTTTTTTTTTTTTTTTTTGCCTAATTGGAAAAAAAAAATTCTAATAGAAAATCAACATTCTTTTATAGTACTTAAATCTCCAATAAATAAATCATCATAAAAGAGAGAATATGTTTATAAAAATTTGCAATATAAAGTGTACTCACCCTAATTTTAAGGATCCACTAAAGTTGTCACAGGGTCATACTAAGACCAAACTTGATGTTACTCCATAAGCTTAAAAGAAATCATCAAGCATTGAACAACTAAAATAAAGTAAATGATAGCAAAACAAATTAGGGGAAATAATAGTCTAAAAGATAATTAGTACGAGTTTAAACTAACATTTAATAGAGAAGTATGAAAGCATCAATTAAATTGATCAAACTAAGTCAAAAACGAAATTATACTAGCCACATTGTTAAAATACAACTCAGAGAACTAGGAAATAAACTAAAAATTCAAAACAAAACTTGAACTAAACAACAAAATTTAAGCTATTTGCTTTACTATGCCACTAACTTGCACCTTGCTAATGACATTATGACTTTACTTTTGAAGCCCTAGCTCCTTACCTGAAAATTTTAAAGACAACATGTGAACTAGCATCCACTAAATCATGAAAACTAAATGTTTGAACGGTCAATTTGAGAACAATATTTAAAAAAACATACCATAAATATAGTGACTATATACAATTAAGTGAAATAAGTCATATAATCAACATCATGAATAAATTTGGGAAACAAAATCTAACACTAATGAAAGTGCGCAAGATTAGATATGGACATTGTTAGGGTAATGAGTCTAGTACACACTCTATGTTGGCAATTTTGTTTCAATATATTTTGGCTTGGAAAACTTTTTAGATAGTGGCTTACTCTCCATTGAAAATCCAAGGTTGCTACTAGCTCAATAGGAAAGTCATAAGTAAATCTAAAAAGGTTTGTTTAGTGGCACGTTGGGTGATTAAAAGTTAAATCAAATCGATAATTTTTCTATGAACTAAAATTTCTTACATTAAAGTTTTGGAAAAACAAGAGACGTTCAAGCGGTGGAAATGACACTCAAGCACTAAAACCACTCAAACACTTATCCAATGTTCAAGCACCTAAGGTGCTCAAGAGGTGGGTAAGTGCGCTCAAGTGATCATATTGAATTTGGTAGAATATGGAAAATTTACTTTTTGAAAATTCACAAGAATTATTTTTATAAAATTCTAGAAACCAATCTCCTAGGCCTATAGGCCAATATAAACCCTCATTTAACTTAGTGTTGGACATTTTGCGAAATACTCAACCTAAGTTGCCCTATCATTCCTAATCTCTCAAGAAAGATTTAATGCTTGAATCTTAGGTTGTTAGAAGACTTGCATCCTTTCAACGAGGCTGAGGAGAATTCATTTGAGCAATTGGAGATTGTTGCATCACAAACATGTATTAAGTTGTAGGTTCTAAAGAGTCTTAGGGGTAAGTTGCTAAGTAATTATGTGTGATTTAACATGATATAATGGATTTCATATTAAAGGTCTTACACTCATGTTTTTTTATCTCCACAATTAGTATGAGGGTTTTCCACATAATAAAATAAAATAAAAATATTGTCTCTTATTTGATTTTATTTATTCATTTAATGTTTGGTTATTTTGTTTATCCTTGATATCCCATGGTATTGATTTGGGTATAAGTTTTTAATCTTAATAATTTCTTTTTAAAAAAGTACCCATTCACCCCCTTCTGGGTGTTACCCTACTATACAAACGATTTTTCCAATATATCTAATGATTGTAGTTAGGCTATCAAAAGGCCTAAAAATGATACTTTTTTCCTCCTTTCTATTTTAAAATGATATAGGGAAATTGACATTAGGACATTAGAAATTGGATTTGAACTAAAGAGCATGAACATCTATTAGTAGTAAGTTTATTTCCAACCCAACATTGATAAAATGACATACTAGAACGACATGTTGTAACTTGATCAAAGCGCATAGTAAAACTTTAGAGCGAATCTTTTCAATTCATAATTCAATAAAGAAACTATGTTACATTTTTCATTCTAATAGTAGCTCTAAATAGAAATTACAAAATAGTTTCTAATAGTACATAATGAGTACTTCTAACTAATAATTATAACCAAATAATCTTTCTAAACATAAAGTTAATTAAATTAGTCTATATAAAACATATCTAATATGCCATGTTGCTAAGAAAAGAGTACATGTATATTATACACACACATGTTATATATATATATATACACATATATATAGTAATTACATAATTAAAAATATGCAAATCTTAAATGAATTCACCTTTTTTATACAAAACATCAAAGATAATGTAGGAATTCAGTTCTCTCATTAGTTGGATTCATTCCAAAGGAGAAGGAATTAGGTCTAAAAATTAGTAAAGGAAAAAAAAATAGAAAATCGATCAACTAATCAACTAAACATCTTGTAACCAAAAATCCATAGGGCTAACTCAATCAACCGTATTACTTGTTAGGTGTATTTTAATTTATGTACCATTGAAAACTAAGTCCCTATTCATCTTTGTTCTTCCTTTCTTGTTTTTAAAAATAAGTAATTACATTAAACAGTTTACATTGAGTCTTCTTGATTGATCTCGAGATTCAGTCAATATTTTTTTTTTAATAATTTCTCAAAAATTACAAATAAAGCTTTGTTTTGACTTTATCCTAGTTTAAAGGTAAAAATCAGCCTCCCTTTAATTAGACAACTTATTCTTGCCAAGTCAAACTTTCAATCCCACACACACCTTTAAGATATTTTCTTACATTGAAACTTGCAGTTTGACATCTCATTTTTCAATTGGTTTCTAAAGTGCAATAGGTTTCTATGCTTAGACATTCACATTCAAAGGTTTCCATGCATAAGTTAAATCTTTGTTTTAATTTCTCCCTTGATTAGAAATCTAAAACTTAGTTTCTCTTCAACCAGACAACCCATCCTTACCAAGTTAGACTTTCAATCCCACACACGTTTTACTTCTTACATTGAAACTTGGAGTTTAACTCCTTCAATTGGTTTCGAGAGTGCATTTAAAAGAACAATATTTTCTCCAAAACACTTTTAAGAGATTTAAAAGAAATTAAGAGATCTCCATTGCTATTGTTGAATTTTAATATTAATTCTCCAATAATAAGATTAATCTAAGGAAATAAGTTTGCATGTAAAACTATACCTAAAAAACCTTTTCTATAGCTATGAAATCTTTACTCCAAGCTTTAGTTGTTAGGATTGAGCCCTAGAAAGCATGACATGATGTGACAAATTAAAATTCATTTATAAATTTATTTATTCATGTTTTTTGGTTTTCCTTTTATCTCATTGAACTTATTGGACATCTGAGCATACACATCCATATCTTTTACATTGTACATGACTTGGGTACATTAAGAGTTGCATAGAGGATACAAGTCACGGTTGTCTACAGTCAATTCTTGGATTTAGGCAATCCCGTAGAGACTATAGTGCACTACCTCCAAATTGGAGGGATGGCTTGTCTTGGTTATCAAGATGGGTTTCACATGATGAGTGCACTACTGCGTATGGTTACACGTTGGACAAAACCTATAGTAAATCATAACATAAGGTTATCAATTGTCATGATTCGCTAAGCTACAATATTACATGGACTCCCAACCTTTAGAGGATATTCTGCCTATGCTAAAGCTAATAAGAGGCTTTGACCTATCGATGAGATCCTAAGGTGGTTACATATATGGATTAGTCATTGTTGATAAAGGCTAGTGGTAATAGGTATTCTCAATAAAGGCGCCATGATATCTTATGGGATTAAGACATTGTGTCCCCTTAGGTGATCTAAAGGACATGTGATCCAAAGGACCATGGCTATAGCATTTCCTTTAATGAAAATTTGACATATGCTCCTTGGAGTTAAAGTATGTCAATTGATACATAGTAAGTGTGATCTATAACTCAAGGATTAGAGAGGTAATCTTGATAAGTGATAATACTACCTTATTAGATTACGAATATTGATTCATGGGAAGTCTACATCCAGTGGATAGTAGGTCACAAACCCGAGCTTTGTCTCATTATTATTTGCATAAAGTATTGGAGTGCAGTTGATTCTTTGTAATGGGATGTTGAATCAACTTCAGAATTAGAGTTTAAGGGAGCTAGTGCTCCTATGGGTCTCAATGGTCCTTACTATGAGCTCACACACCATGATGGCACGGGTTATGTAGGTTGGATTCACTTTAGGTTCACTCTTGTGCATAGGGCATTTTGGTGATTATGCTAGTTGCATAAAGGGTAGTGAATAAGGTCTCTGGATTAGACTAATTGATTAATTAGATACCCCTATGTAATTAATCGATCAATTAGGACTTGTTTTGGGCTAGATTAAGTGACACAACCTTAGTGGGCTTAAGTCACTTAAGCTTAGTAGGGGAACTCTATAAATACCCCCTAGAGGTTAGGGTTTTCAAGGCTTTTTTACTATTATCTTCCACAATTAGAAAAAGAAAGAGACTCAAGACATCCTCTCTTTCAAAGTCCACTCTTTGGAATGTCAAGGTCATGGTTCAAGTCATCGAGCGGAAGACTTTAATTGTACGAAACCTCCAAAATATTCAATCATCTTCTTCACCGCAAAGAATTGATTTACGAATATCCAGATCTAGGTGTGAATCATTTTTCTCTAGTTTTATTAATCTAAACGGTTTTTAAAAGTCATGTTTTCCCTTAGATTACTTTTTAAAGAAGCCTAGGGTAGATTTGCATGTACCTATACAATCCAAGGTTAGGGAAATGAGAACTCCAAAGTTCTTATTATTAGTCACCAATTTTACTATTATTTCTCAACCTCTAGACACTAATATTTTCCTTAGCTAAGAACTCTTTCCTCTAAGCTTTAGCCACCAATTTATTCCTAGTTCTTAGCTAGGAACTCTCTCATCTAAGTTTTGAAAAATCTAAAGGGTCTATCCTATCCTCCTAATGGCTTCTAAATTTCAAAAATACTTTGCTTCCTATCTTTATATTCACTATATCTTTAGTTACCATGAACTAATAAGAATTATATATATATATATATATATTAAAATGTTTCTAATTGTTATTATTTCTAAATCAATTAGGAAATTTAGGTTTACTAATTAAATTGTCACTCATAGAAAAATTATTTAAGTTTAAAAGATTACATGAAAGTTACATTGAAGCTTAAGGACACTGCAAAAAGAGTGAAATTGGTAATGGTAACAATCCAACATGACATTCAAAGATTTATTCATACACTTGAAATTTCTATAAACATTACAAGAAAGCTTAAAACATTATAAACTACATTAAGTGGATTTGTTTTGAGAAACCCCCCCCCCCCCCCCATTTAAAAGCCTTCTAATTCACTTCAAGGTTCATATGACATCAAGAAAAATAACAAAAAAAGAAAAGAAAATTGAAGCCATATATAAAGCTCACATATTGAATGAATTGGTTTTTGACAAAGAATGAAAATTAAATAAATTGTAATATGATACCTTATTGATTGACGCCACACTCAATTTATGCTACCTTCATTCTTGATTAGTAGGAGGAAATTCATTCAAATCAAAATCTAAAACTTTTGGATGTTGTTTTTTGTTAACATCTCTTGGAAATGCTTCTTGGCTAGGTCCTGTTTCATCTATTTTCAACTTGTTGGCCCTTGGAGAAGGGTAAATTCCCTTACATTGATTATCAGGATGAAACCTCCTTTGCCCAAATAGTGTATTCACTGAATGGAAATTTTTGTTACAAATAGGGTAAATTTCTTCACCTGGAATATCCATGACTTGCTTCTTGAGATTGGAGCCCATGATCTTAGAAAGATCAGGTCCCTTGTAAGTATTGTAATGAATCCTTGAGTGACCCCACATAGCACTCTTAGAGCTAAATCTTCTATTGCAGAAACGACAAGGTATCATCGATTCCATTGTTGTAGTGCTTGGATAATCCTTTAGTTGTCCTTTTGAATCTTAATATCACCCCTCAATCTATTTCTAAATGATTGAGAAATAGATGGTTTAATATGTAAAAATGAGTTTTAAAATTTCACAGAAGACACTAAATAGGAAATAAAACTATTTCTCAATGAAAAATACAAAGAGAAAAAATAGTTTAAGTAAAAGTATGAATTTTAGTATAATCCTATTAATAAATTTAATAACCTTAGTAGACATTAGTCAACCTAATTAATGTATGATTTGCCCATCAATTTTGCAAAAGTAAATTTAGCTACCTCTTTGTAAACATGGAAAAATGTAACAAATTATAAAGTAAACACCAATGGATACTAAAAAGAAAGAAAAGAAAAATTTATAAATAAAAAAAATACAATAAAAAACATGGAAAATACCAAGTATGCATAAAATAAAATTCAAAAAAAAAATTATGATGAAGAAATGGGATAACCATAATATGATTAATTTCTTATTTTGTCTTTAATTTCCTAATAATTAGATCATATATGTACTAATAAGTATAAATTTTAAAAATGAACTATATATTAATTATGTCATGCATGCTTTTTAGTTAATTAAAGCTTGATTATGTTTAAGGTAATTTAATCATATCAAATTCCCAATAAATATCAATCATATGAATAATTTGAGCCTAATTCATAATGATCTCTATTTTATGAGTATCACCTCTAACAATTGGTTGGCATGGAAAATGTATATCCTTAAATATCCAATTTAATAAATTTTGTCACTTAGTACCATTTTAAGGTAGATTGACAAGTTTGCGTAAGTTTTTCAAGGAAAAAAAGAAAAAGAAAATCATGGGTACTAGAAGTAAAGCCAAGAAATAACTAAATCCACAACTCCTCTGTCTCACGTACTTCATAAGCCTCTCTTAAAAAATACTTAACACACCTTGAGAGAAGTGGTCAACTACCAACACTACTTGTAACAATTATGCTACCTCCCTTGCAAAATACTTAACACACCTCTAGAGAAGTGGTCAACTACCAACTCTACTTTTAGCAATCATGCTACCTATGCAACTCTATAACCTAGAATTACACATCTTTGCAACCCCTTGGTCACCACCAACTTCATTTATGCTCCCAAGGTTTAAAATAATGGTTTAACATTAAAAATAAATAAAGAAATAAAGAAATCAAGTTCAAAATCCATGAATAAAGCACTTGAAGTCTAAATTAATGCAAATAATATAATGTTTGTAATATAATATATTAATCATTTTATTTTTACATATAGGAATTTTAGTTTTATTGTATATGTAGCAACCAAAATTATATATATAGATCCAATTTAATTTTTTGTAGGAGTCTAAATATCATGGTCTATTAGATTAAGAGATTTCAAATACACCCTATATACTCATGATTATAATTTTGGATGGATGTCAAGTATATACTCAAGTATCTTAGGAGAACGAGGAGATATATGCTTGTGAGTTTGTGTAATGAGTTAGTATTCCTTAGGTACTGGGAATTAGACTTTCAATTTGATGAAAACTCTTGCAAGTCTACCTCTAGGTATATGTACACTCTAAGTGGTATTAGTTGATGTTTCTAAAGCAAAAAATGAAGCCTTTTAGCTAAAGGTAGTTCCCATGGTTATATAATCAAATATGTTGTTATGTGATAATAGTAGGATGATGGTATAGTCTAAAGAACTAAGATACTGTTGGGAATCCCAGATTACTCTATTCCCATGCCTTGGATCGCGTAGGGTGCATGCAACTATCCTTAGGGCTCTCTAGATCTATCATAACAGATAAAAAGGTATTAAAAAAAATAATAAGAATACCATAGAAAACAAGATCTAGAGAATAAAGTGCTCATACCTGGATCTAAATGTTCTCATATCAATTTCTTGTGATGAAGACACATGCCTAGAAAATAATGGAGAATCTCTCCTCATGCTACTACCACATGCGCACCTCATGAAATTCCTATGCACATGACTGTGCACATCACATACAAATGCGACTTGTGCGCATCTCATGCGATTCTTGTGCGTGCGACCTATGTGATGCCAATGCACTTCTTGTACACCCAAGATATTTCATTTAATGACTTTTCCTTGAGTCTAGGCACAAAGATCATGAAAATATCAAGGGTGAAGGCTAGGATGTTCTTTCTAGACTGAAAAAGGGATAATGACAAGACTTAGAAACCCTAACCCCTAAAGGGGTATTTATAGGCTTCCTATTAGGCTTAAGTGACTTAATCTAACCTAAAACATTGCTAATTGATTAATTAACCATACAAAGCCCTAATTAATCAATTAACCTAATCCAGACATACCACTCACTTATCCCTATGCAATCTTGCAAAATTACCAAAATGCCATTATAAAAAAAATGAACCAAAAACTTATCCAACCCTTATAAGTCATGCCAACAAGGAATATGAGCTTAGAGTGGGAACTAGTAGGACCCATAGGAGTACTAGCTCTCTCATAATCAAATTCTAAAATTTACTCAATATCTCACTATAAAGAGTCAATTGCACTCTAGTACCCTATGTATATTACAACGAGACATCAAGTGCTCAGGTTCGTGATCTACTATCCAATGCATGCAAACTTCCCATGAATTAGTGTCTGTAATCTAATAAGGTAGTGTTATCACCTATCAAGATTATCTCTAATCCTTGAGTTACAGATCTCACTTATTATGTGATCAATTGACATACTCTAGCTCTAGGGTGCATATGTCAAATTCCACTAAAGGAATTACAATGGCTATAAATTTCATAATCACATGTCCTTTGGATCACCTAAGGAGACACATTGTCTCAATCCCTTAAGATATCATAGTGTCACTATTGAGAATACCTATTGCCACCAGCCTCCATCAACAGTGACCCAATCCATAAGGATATATGACCACTTTAGGGTCTCACTCATAGGTCAAAGCCTTCTATTGATTTCGGCACAAGCTTAATATCTTCTTAAGGTTGAAAGTCCATATAGTATAGTAGCTTGGTTAATCATGACAATTGATAGCCTTGGGTCATGATTCACCATAGTTCCTATCTAATCTGCATCACATACACTAGTGCACTCACCATGGGAAATCCATCATGACGGTCAAGATAAGTCATCCCTACAATTATGAGGTGGTGTACTACGGTCTCTACTAGATTACCTAAATTCATGAACCAACTGTGGACAACTTATCTACTTACAAGGAACCCATGACTTGTATCTTCTGTGCAACTCCTAATGCACCCAAGTCATGTAAAATGTAAAAGACATGAGTAGAATGCTCAAATCAATGTCAATACACCAAAAATGATAGCAAGAGGATAGTTCAATCTAACTTTGTTACATCATGTCTTGCTTTTAGGGGCTCAATCTCAACTTATACCACTATAAGAGAAAACGTATAGAGAAAAAATTCTATTTACTTTTGTGAGAGAGTTAAGAGAGATGATGTTACTGTGGAGCAAATTCTTTCTATAGTGTCTAGTCTACTACCGGGGCTATTGAGATTTTGTTGGGATTAAGCCTCTTAAAGCAAGGTATAATATAAAAAATTTAGACTACCTTTTTGCTACCCTTTTTATGCATTGACATTGATTTGATCATTCAACCCATATCACTTACATTATACATAACTTAGATACATTAAGAGTTTCACAAATGATATAAGTCAAGGGTTTCTTTCAAGATGATAAATTGTTCACACTTGATTCATAGATTTAGGCAATCTAGTAGAGATTGTAGTGTACTACCTTCTAATTAAAAGGATGGTTTGTATTGGTTATCAGGATTGATTTTGCATGGTGAGTGCACCAGTGTATATGGCTAAACATTGGACAGGAGTTATGATGAATGATGATGTAAGTCTATTGGGTTGTAATGATTCATCAAGCTACTATGTTGCATAGACTCTCAACCTTGAAAGGATATTAAGTATCTGTTGAAATCAATAGGAAGCTCTAACATATGGGTGATACCCTAATATGGTCATATATTCTTACGGATTGAGTCACTGTTGATGAAGGTTGATGGCAACAAGTATTCTCAATAGAGGTGTCATGATATCTCATTTGATTGAGACAACATATCCTACTGGGTGATCTAAACAACATATGATCATGAAATTTGTGATCGTAATAATTCCTTTGATGGAATTCGATATATGCTCCTTCGAGCTAGAGTATGTCAGTTGATCACATAATAGGTGGATCTGTAACTCAAGGATTAGAGAGGTAATCAATGAGTTGATAACACTACCTTGTTAGATTACAAATACCGGTTCATAAAGAGTTCGTATACAATGAATAGTAGGTCAGAGACATAAGCTTTGTTTCGTAATTTCATAGGATACTAAAGTGTAATTAGTTTACTCTCTTTAGTGGAGTGTTAAGTCAACATCAGAATTAGATTATGGGGAAGTTAGTATTTTTCTATAGGCCCCAATGGTCCCGCCTCGAACTCTTAGTTCATGATGGCACATGCTTTAAGGGTATTTTGGTATGTAATTCATAAGTGTTCATAAGGGTGTTTTGATAAAAAAAAAAAGTAAGGTTGTTCTAGATCTTATTAATTGCCTTTCTAGATTGGGTTAGTTAATTAATTAGAGCCCATTAAGGCAAATTAATTAATTAGGACAAGTGGGTTAGATTAGGTGACCCAAACCCAATTTGGGCTCAAGCCACTTAAGCCCACAAGAAAACCTATATAAACCTCTTTTAGGGGTTAAAGTTTCATTCCTTGTAGTTCAACTTTTTAAAATTTTAGAGAAATGAACCCTAGCCACCCATTAGAAAGAGACAAGCCCACTTTTCTATCATGCTAAGACCTATATAGGGAGAGCTCGGGTGGAAGATCTTTGGATAGACGAGTTTTATGATGACCAGTGCAATTTTAGAGTTTTTCATCAAATTGAAATTGATTTGGGAACATCCAGATTGCAAGTTTGAGCTTTCTAACTCTAGATCTTTATTCTATGATAGTTTTTGAAGTTATATGTTTCCGTTATGATAGATTTAGAGAACCCTAGGGATAGTTACATGCACCTTATTGATACAAGGTTAAGGAACCGAGTAATGTGAAATTCCTAGCAATGGGAGTTGTGATTAATATTGTTTATTGTAGGGTTTCTTCTTTAACTTAGGTCAATGAGATTTTTTATGGTGGGTGTGCTATCTTTATAGGCTTGGTAGGTGTGGCAACAATAGGGGCTTCTATAGGTGTGGCATCAAAAAGCCTTTACAAGTGTGATATCAAGGGTTTCTACAAGTGGTTTTAGTGATTACCCTCCAGTAATGAGAGTTTTTATTAAATATGGGTCTAAGGAAAGTAAAGACTTCTCATTTTTAGGTATGTTTTTAGTGTGAGCCATTAGCTAGTCTTCTAGCTCTTCTTCTTATTTGTCATATTTCTTGGGTTATTTAACAAGCTCTCTTACTTGATTTTCTTATATTTCCACGAATTAGATTGATGTTGAATGGGTAAGCAGGTTTTTTAAAGATCCCTCAATTCCCACTATTTCATGCCTTAATGCTCTTATTTCCTACCTTATTTCCAAACTCATGCCTCTTAGCCCCTTTCTCAATCCAACAATTGCTTGTTGTAGGGCTTACACTTTCCACTTTAAAGACTAAATAACTAGTTCAAGCACTAGATTAAACTGATACTTGAGTATATGCTTAATTATCGTCCAATGCTTCATGCTTAGATTAGACTGATATCTACTCACCATCCCTACAACAAAGCAAACGTCTAGTTTAGTACATGGCATTACATACATAAGGCTACCCACTACTAAAGCATAGGGTATTAACTTCATGCAAATTTTCCTTTTAGTCATCTTAGGACACTGATCTTAAGAAAAAGACATTCCATTCTTAAAGGGTAGCAGACCCTTCTCGGAGTCTGACATCACATACTTGACCAAAAACTTATCAATGTTGGTGGTCTGAAACAACATAATCTTCCTATTCTTGTGATCCTAAAGGACCTTAATCCTAAAAATATATTGCATCTTACCTAGATCATTCATCTGGAACTAAGTCAATAACTAAATCTTGATTGATAACAATAGCCCTACATTATCCCCAATGAGTAGAATGTTATTAATGTTGAAGACCAAAAACACCACCATGTTTCCTTATGTCTTTTTCTACACACAAGGCTCATCCTCATTCTGATCAAAATAAAGCATCTTAATAGTTTGGTCAAAATGCCTATTCCATGAGCAAGATGCTTACTTTAATCTATAAATGGATTTATGTAACTTGCACACAAGGTCCTTTTAGCATTTTACCAATTAGAATCCATCTAGTTGCATCATATAGATGTTCTCTTCAAGATCACCATTTAAGAACATTGTCTTGACATCCATTTACCATATCTCATAATCGAGATGCGTTACAATGGATAGGTGTATTCTAATGGATTTGAGCATGGCTACTAGTGAGAAGGTCTCTTCATAGTCAAAACTTAGTTTCTAACTATAACTCTTCTATAGGAGTTAAAGGCACTAACTTAAAAAACACTAGGTTGAGAAGGTAAGTCAATGTATTTAAGGCATATCCCCAAAAGGATACATGAAGTGATAAGAAACTCATCATAGATCTCACCATGTTCATCAATGTTTGATTTCTTCTTTCCGTTACTGCATTTTGCTATGAAGTTTAAGGTGCACCCCATTGGGACAAAATCTCATGCTTCTTGAGGAAAGAATCGAACTGAGTAGACAAGTACTCACTACCTCGATCAGATTGAAGTGTGTTTATATGTTTACCTAATTGATTTTCTAATCCCGCCTTAAATTCAATAAATTTATCCTAGGCATCAAATTTCCTATGCATCAAGTAAACACATCCGAACTTGGGGTAATCATCCATAAATGAGGTAAAATACTCATACCCTTCCCATGCATGGACATTAAAAGACCCACACATACACCAACTCCAAACACTCATTGGCTTTATATCCTTTAGCAATAAAGGATATCGTGGTCATTTTACCTTCTATATAGGATTCACAAACTAGAAGATCCTCTACAATCAAGGGGTAAAATTCCAAACTTAACCAGTCTTTAAATCCTATTTAGATTAATATGATCTAAGCATAAGTGCCAAAGTTATGTTTGATTAGTGCTAGATTCATTTCTTTTCTATGAGATATGATAACTCTTATTACTTGGCAAAATAGATAATGATGAAACACGATAAAGACTATCTATCGGTGATCCTAAGCATATAAACGAAACATTTAATTTAATAAAAACATGTTTATTATAATAAATAAATAAATAAAAACCAAATGAATAATTCAATTTACATAGACTAAAAATCAAAATCAAATTCTACTTTAACTCAAGAGCATAAAGACAATCTTTTAATACTAGAAGACTACTATAAAATAAAAATAAATAAATAAATAAAAAGATAAGGGTAACATCTCATTACTTGCATAGCAACTCTCACTTCAGAAGTTAATGTCAAGTACAATCAATATCATTTAGCCTTTTCTTTAGTTGAAACCCTTATAATGAATTACAGACATGATTAGTGGCTCCAAAATCTATCCACCAAGAATTAGTGGAATTTAGCAATAAACATGATTCAACTAGAAGATAATAATGCATATCTGACTGTCTCATACGGAATTTAGGGCATTCCTTCTTTTAGTAGCCTTTCTGACCATAAAGGAAACGTCTACCCTAACCCTTATTCTTTTTCTTTTTCTCTTTATCCTTGAACTTTCCTTTCTACTTGGTGGACTCTATAGTGTTCTTCTTTTGACTAGAAGAACTTGAAGAATCCTTCATCATCATATGAATATCTGATTATTACTCAAAAAGAGCATATTATTGATAACAATTGTCTTGCATTTCACATCTTTTGAGTAGTGATTATGTCAAAAATACCTAATTAATTTGTTGTTTCCCTTATAAGAGTTACTAACAAGTTTTGTAAGGTTTGGAGTCATTTCAAGGTATGGTTTTTATATGAATTGAGTGACAAAATAGATGAATCGACTTGAAGAGGGTAAATAATGCTAATGATGATCCAAATGCATAATGGAAAAAAGTGGTTTAACTTGTTGGAATATGGAAAATTTGAAAGGTGGATGAAGCAAAGAATTCATGGAGTATGAGAGTTGTGGTTGTATGGTCCATGTTCTTAACAATGTAATTTGGCTTGGATCAGGATTTTAGTTTATTAAAGGTAGCTAACTTGGTTTCAAATGAAGAAAATCGAAGAAATGACAAAGAAGACATTGCAATTTCGCATGTTTATGCAAAAATTTGCATAACTATGCAAATTGGACCGGGGAAAGAGAATCTATAGAAACTTAAAAAAAAAAAGAATTTCACACCACCATGCAAAATTTTGCAACTTTGTGCAAAATGGTCCAAGAGCTTTTTCACCTATTGCTACTATTCACTCTAAAATTTTGCATGATTGTGCGAAAATGTTGGTGCTTGTGCAAAATGACCGAATCTCATGCGAAATTGTGTTTTTGGTCCAAGTTCCAATTTTTTTAAAATCTTAAAGTATTTAAAATACCAATAAGAGTTTGTCAAGTGTCCACTTAACCTTGCCCTATAAATAGGAACTTGAATTTCTCATTGAGGACTTTTTGACATTTTTGATACTTTTGATTTTGGAATTTTCTAGAGACTTTCTATCTTTCTCTTTCAATAGAATTCTATATTTTTCTTTCATTTTTTCTCATTTTCTTAGTATCCAAACATGCCTTATGAGACCAAATTAATCTCCAAGCATTAATGGCTAAATCCTATTTTTCTTGGGAAAAAAGATTTAAAGGCAAGAGATATGATGAATTAGAGAAATAAAACTTGATTTGTCAAGGTAATTTGATCCTATTAATTAATTGAATTTTGGGGATTTTTCTCTTCAAAATGTCTTAAATGACTACTACAATGCAAACTAGGTATATTCATGAAATTCGTTAATGAGATTAAATAGTTGCATTGTGTGAATCAATGGAAGATGATTTAAGATTAATTTAATATATGACTTAAATTGATCTTTTGGATTAAATCACCTAATTTTAAGAAAAATTGGATCTAAACCTAAAGCTAAATAAAAATTCGGTTTAGATCAAAATTTAGATTTTCAATTTAACTTGATGAAAAATAGATCTTAACACTTATTCGCCATCAAGATTGTTTTTTAGAAAATCCTCATTCCAAGAGTTTCTTTTCCCTATTAATTTTCTTTCAAAATTTAATTATTTTACATTGAATTGTTCTTCCAAATTTTAAATCATTGTTATTTTCATTTTTCATCATGAATTGTCAATCCAATTGCACTTGATCACATTCATTCCTTTTCCAATTCAAGCCTTAATTACCAGAAATAATTCATCCTAGTGGACGACACCTAAAACCATTATATTACTATAGCTTTTGTTAAAACCATTTTTGACAAGGTAAGATTTACCTTAGTATAGTTGAACTAAGTTATAAATTTTGTTTTGATACAATAAATGATGAAAATTCATTGATAAAAAATAAAGGCATTGTCGAGGATGGTGCTAAGGTGATTAAGGAAAATTTTTTTGGTGAAGATTAGCCTTTATTATCCACATCACAAGATTGGTGAATTTCTTTTTACTAATTCTCTACTTTTCATTTTTTTTTAATCTCATTTTTGTCTTTTTTTTTTTTTTTTTCTTAGTTTGTTTTGGTTTTTTTTTTTTTTTTTTTTTTTGGCTTGTTTTGTAGGTTCTCTATTACATGCTACACTGAGAACAAAATTTGAGGGAGAGATTGCAAAGGATTACACTACTAATCATCTTTGGTTTGTGATCCAATCATTAAGGAAATGTAAAATCAAGGGGAAGACCAACAAAGTTAGTATGGGCTAAATAATGGCAATTATCGCATATCTAAATCAATTAAAGAATATATGCATCTTCAAAGCATAGGTGTGCGATCATGTCTCGTAAAAACTCATCGGTGCCATTTCTACCTTAATTCCATGGAATAAAAAATGAAAATCCATACACTTGCATTAAGAATTTTGAAGAAGTGTCATACATTTCATGAAGGAAATACATCCATAGAGCGTATGAGATTAAAGCCTTTTCCATTCACATTCAAGGATAAGGCTAAGTTCTGGTTCAACTCATTAAGACCCTAATGCATAAAGTCATAATCAAAGCTACAAGCAACGTTCTTAAAGAATTTTTTTTCCGATACACTGCACAAGTGGTTTGAAAAGGCAAATTACTAATTTTGTGACACTAGACAATGAAAAGTTTTATGCTTGTTAGGAAAGATCTATGCAAGTAATCAATGTTTGTCCACCATGCTTCAAGCTAACACTCAGCCAACATTTCATGCAAGACTCTTTTAAGAAAAGAGGAAAAAAATTGAAAATTGAAGATGATGAGAAAAATGAAAGAACAAAAGCTAAAAGTTTTAAAGAAGAAAAGAATGATATGAACAATGAAGCTAAAATGAACAATGTTGTTAGTTTTGTTAGTTTTTCTAGGAATTTTTTTTTTTCATAAATCACATTTATGACTTATTTGGTGATTTTTTTTTTTTAGGATACTATAACATTGTGATTGATGAATGAGCATACCTAACTTGAAAGAAGTTGATTTAGAATGCTATCTTAGTTACTTGATCTTAAAAGACTTGTTATGTGAATTGAAGTTGATTTGACTTTGAAGTTTTCATTTCCCAAGTGTAATTTATATTTGAGTCTTGACACACACTGTGTACTCTAAACCCTAAATATAAGATGAAAAATTAGTCCAACCTTGAGATTTGGGCTTAATTGTCTTGATAACATGGATTAGTTTTGAATTGAGTTGAGACACCTTGAAAATAGGCCACTGTGTCCAAATTGAAATAAAATAAAATAAACTTGATGAATAAAAATGTTGAGTTATGCTTACTTTGAAACTCGAATAAGGTCCAAGGGGTATATGGCCTAAGGGTCATTGAAGCCCGATGTCCTCAACCATTTTGGTTGGGAGTCACTAACCTCAATGCTCATTACATAGGTGGATGGGTGAAGTATGAGCTCAATTGTAGGTGTTAAGGTATTGGATCCTAATTTGTGGAGTCCGGGTAAAGTTTGAGAAGTTAATGGCTAGTGAAATAGCCCTATAAATTTAGTGCTCTATGCCTTATGGTTGGGATTCATTGATGAATCCTCGTTACATGGATTGTATACTTAGAGACACCTTTAGCATTTCACTCTTACAATAAGTCCTTTGAATAAATAAATAAATAAATATAGGTGTGTTCTTGAATAATGAGAAAGTGGTTTTTATTGCTTGATATGAATTGAGTTAGGTTGAGGGGAAGATTAGTTTTGACTAGTATATTTGGGGGTAGCTTAATTACAGTCAAGACTTGTTTAGAAAGATTATTTTGGGGAATGAAAATGGAAGTGTCTTTGATGCTTTGATTTACATGATATTCTTTCTACTAGAGATAGTAAATAAGTTAGGATTTTGATGATACCTATGGATAGTGAGGTGTGTTTTACTATTGACCATTTGTGCTATGAAATTTTCAAAAACATTTTCCAAATGAGTTGTTTAGTTTTTTTTTTAGTTCTTTTTTAATATTCTTTCTCTTATGTTTGGTAGACTCTATAGTGTTTTTCTTCTTTTAGCTAGAAAAACTTGAAGAACCCTTCACTACCATATGAATAGCTTTCTTGTCCTTGAGAATGCTCTCAACTATCAGGAGTTCCCTTATCAGTTCAATTAACCTCATTACCATCTTATTCATAGAATAATTGAGCTTGAACTACTTGAAAAAAAATCCAATAAGGTCTCCAGAACCATATCAACCTAGGTTTCCCTTATCGATCTCAACTCTAAGGATTTTCATCTTTTAGTTAAAGAGTTTGATCATACGAATCATATGATCTGTAATAAGAGTTCCATTTTACATCTTAGTATACATAATAGCCTTAAGAACAGATTACCTAGCTAACCTGCCATTGCCACCAAACATCTCATTGAAATTGACAAGGATATCATAAGCCATTAGCATAGACACGTGTTGATGTTGTAACATGTTAACCATAGACCCAAGTATGATACACTTAGTCTTCTAATCTACCTTCTACCAACTATGATAATTGTCTTTCTTCTCCTTAATTGAATGGTTATAATAGAAATAAATTCATGTATTAATTAATTGAGCATGCACAGCAAACTAGTAATTAATTTAGCAAAAATGTAGTGCTCTTATACTACATATCCTTTTGTAAGGTATCCTAGTATCATAATAATCAAGCCTACGTGGGGCGAGTCATAATCTTATTACTAATTAGAGGCCCTCTTAGATTGATCTCCTTGTCTTAACCATGAATGATATCTAAAGGCGAGATCAACGTAGCTTTTAATTTGGTTCATAAACTATACAACTGGGACCATATGAGGGAATTCAACCACCTCATATTCAATGTTAAGTGTATAATCATTGTCCTTGAACTATCAATGTCACCAAGTAAGGAACACCACCATGGGGATGGTTGCTCCACTATAAACATGTCAAGTCTTGCCCATAATGAGAGTTCATGTCTTGATTCTTAGGATGCAACCCGTTGTAGGGATAGTGATGAACCTAAATCAAGATGGGCTCGATAATGGAAGATATGAGCTTTGTTAAGACCCTCTCCCACTTAATCTTTTGAAATGAGAGACTTTTAGTAATTTTGGTAACCTGTTTTAAAATAAATTTTCTATCATGAGATTTTTCAAATCCGTTATATATTTAGTTCTTAAACTGGGACTCCTATACTAAAAGAATTGCTATCTTATTTCTTTATCCTTGGATCATCCATATACAAACCAATTTCTTCCTTCTCTCAAGAAAGGAGAGCCTAAAGAATTAATGATAGGTGTAGTTCTCATTTTCTTAAGGGAAGAGGGGGGAAATGGTGGGGGGATGAGAGGAAAAAGCCTGGAAAACCACCTATCTAACCAAGTGAATAATCTAAAAAAGAATAACAATGTGTTTTAACAACAACCAATTCAAAGAAAAATAACATTGAAAACAACTTCTCATGAAAATTTATTTTCCTTAAGAAAATTCAAAATTACTTTTCAATTTTATTATTTATTTAACACATGCTAAGAAACAGACAAAGCATAAAGTAAAATAAATAATAAATTAAACGAGTTGTTTCCCATGGCCTTGGAGATCTTATTGCACATTTGCCAAAATTAAATTTATATAAAATCCAAATTACTAAATCTTACAACCAAAAATAGGATTAGTTACACAAAAACCCTAATCTATTGCAAAGATCCAAAAAATTACCACTTTCAATCATTATCCTTTCCTTACTACCAATCTGTTGTCACCTGTGCTTGAGTGCCCAAAAAAAATTTTAGGACACTAGAAGCGACTTACCACCGTTGGAAGGACTGCTTGATTGGTCGTACCGCTTCGCATTATAAGCGAGCACTCAAGTGCCTAAGCCGCTTGAGCATTTATCCTAATGCTTGAGTGTTACAACCTTTTCCTGTGCACCTGAGACTGCTACAAGTTTGGTTTTTGACCATTTTCTCCACCTAAAACTTAATTGTGGTAGGAGTAGGAGTCATGGTAGCCATGATTGGCATCTTAAATTGCTTTATTCCCTTCCATGGGTTATAAGATTGATAAAAATTGGATTTTTATAATAAAAATCATATACTTCATTGAAGGAGTTTTCAACCAATCTAATAAAAACAAGATTTTTACAACCAATCAAAAGTTTATGCTCCTAAACATGAAACTTACAACCTATTCTAGAAAACAAATAATCTAACAATATAAACCCAACATCAATCACAATTATAAAAATCATATTATGAGTTTATAATATAAAACACACATTTATTATCCTTGGGGCCATGTGATAAACAAAAATATCCTACGAAACAAAGTTAGCACACCCTATAGTAGATTTGACATGCAAAACCTATCCTAAGGCTCTGATACTAATTATTGGGAACCTTGCATCTCTTCATTCCCTAACCTTGGGTCGTATAGGTGCATGCAAATTAACTGCCTTGAGCCTCTAAATCCTATATAGAAGCAAAAAATAACATTTTTACTAATCTAAGATCCATAGAAAAGGTATTAGAAAACTTTATCTATTATTTGGACATACACCCAAATCAATTACTCTCTCTCTCTTTCTTTCTCTTTCTCTTTCTCTTTCTTTCTCTCTCTCTTTCTCTCTTTCTCTAGAAGATGGTTCTTGCACCAAGTGATGGAAACCCTAACCCCTAAGAGGGTATCTATAGGGTTTCCCTACTAGGCTTAAGTGACTTGAACCCACTAAGGCTTATATCACTTAATCTAACCCAAAACGGGTCCTAATTAATTAATTAACCACATAAGGTCATCTAATTAATCAATTAACCCAATCCAGAGAACTTATTCACTATCCCCTGTGCAACCTTACGTAATTACCAAAACTCTCTTATGCATAAAAGTGAACTTAGAGTCAATCCAACCCTCATAAACTATGTCATCATGATATATGAGCTCAAAGTGGTGACCACTAGAACCCATAAGAGTATTGGCTCCCTTATAATCCAATTTTGAAATTAATTCAACATTCCACTAAAAATAATCATCTGCACTTCAATACTCTATGTAAATAATAATGGGACGAAGCCTAGGTCTATGACTTATTATCCACTACTTACAAACTCCCCATGAATTGGTGTTCGTAATCTAACAAGGTAGTGATATCACCTATTAAGATTTCCTCTCCAAACCTTGAGTTATAGATCCCACTTATTATGTGATCAATTAACATACTCTATCTCAAATAAGCATATGTCAATTTCCATTAGAGAAAATGTTATAATCATAGTCTTGTAGATCACATGTCCTTTGGATTACCCAAAGGGATGCACCATCTCAATCTCATGAGATATCATGGTGCCTATAGACCCTCAATTTTTCCCCTTGCCACTTGCATGTATCTTGGGGCATCGCCTGCACCCAATTTTTGTATGTCACGACCATGGAGCCCTTATTGGGCTTAATTGATTTTCGGACCTCATGTGAGTTCATCTATGGTTCGATTTAGTGCTAGAGTTTGGTCCATTATGAAATTATGTCATGGCCAATTCCTTGGTTCATATCATGCTACAGGATAAAGGTTAAGGTCTCCATAAAAACTTTAGTTCAGTTGGAGCTCGCTGAAGCCCATCCAAATCTGGAGCACTCTGGTTTGTTTTAGTCATTTCTCTCTCATTTGAGCTCGGAATTGTGCACCATTTTTTTTTTGTTGGATTCCTTATTCTTCAAGGAATATTTTGTCAAAATTTGAGAATTTTTCTCAAACGGCTCGACCAGTTTGTTTTTGGCATTTTTTGGCACCCTAGACCCACTTAGACACACCTGGCCCGTTTGGACACACTTAGACGTACTTAGGGATATTTAGGTACAATTTTTTTTTAAGGCCACTTAGACACATCCTAAATCACCCTAGGTCACCTAGGCACATTTCCAATTACCAAATGCCATTCAAGCACCTTTTGGACACTCATAAGGCTCATTTAGGCTCACTATGTCCACTTAGGTCACATTTCAAGTTTTTCTTACATGATTTACATTTGCTTGATTTTATTCATTTATTTATATATTAATTATTTTGATATTATTTATTTAATTATTCATTTATTTTTATTTATTTATTTTTAGAAAATTGCATGTGATTAGTGATCTTATCTTATTATTATTATTATTATTATCAATATTATTATTATTATTATCCTTATCATTATTATAATTATTATTATTATTTTTATCATTATCATTGTTATTATCATTATTATTTATATTATGTTTTTATTATTTTATTTTATATTATTGTATTCATTTTATTTTATTATTTATTTTTTTTAAATGTTTATTTTATTTTATTTACTTAAGAAAAAAAAAAGTTGGTGGACTGCATGGGAAGAAAGGGATTTTTTGGAAATTTTGAGAGTGAAAAATGATACTTGGGGAAACGGTAGAATGCATGGGAAAGGAGGTTGTTTCTTTTGAAAAAAGAAAAAAAAATAGTGGAAAAATGTATGTTTGGAAAAAGAGAGAAGGAAAGGTTTCCGATGGGTCTTCTCTGCATGGGGAAGAGATGGAGGCTATTTCAAAAAGAGGATAGAAGACATTTTGAGAGGTTTGAAGGAAGATGGGAGGTTTGATAGAGATGTTTGGAAAAAAATGAGAAAAACAAGGGAATCAATAGAGGATAGGAAAATAAGGAAAAGAGAGAGTTGGTATAGAGAAAGAGAAAAAGAGAAATAAAGGGAATGAGTCGGGGAAGGAAGAGCACGAGTATGATTTCTATAAACTACTAGGTTCTTTCATTTTCATAGGTTTCATCAGGTTTTTTATTCTATGCATGTTAGGATTCCATTTTGATGTTTGAATGCGAGCTTTGGGCACTACTACATATTCTTATAGGATCTGAATTTGTTTGAATGTATTTTATGTTTGATTTTGCCCTTATCTTCCTTAGCTTTGTTTTGGGATTCAATATGATATGTTTATAATCATGTTCTGATTTCTATTTAAAATCTATTTTCTGTCATTCACGTACACTTCAGTCCATTGACAACTCAAGAAACGCAACTTGGTTTAGTATATCTTCAGATATCCCACTCTTACTTTATTTATTTATTTTTTTATGACTTTTCTTTTCTGTATTCCTCTATTCTTGTGTATCAAGTTGTGAAATATTTTGGTTTGTATATTGCCACCCTTGCCTGCGGTGATAGTGAGGAATTGGTAATCTAAATAGGAGTGAGTTGGAGATGAAAGTGAGCCTCAGGCAACCAGTGCCCATTGGGGCATTTCTGTTGCTCCATGGAGGATTTTCGTTATCTGAATCTTTTTTGTCGCTGCTTGCGCCACCTGATGCAATTGGTTTCACCATTTTTTTCTTGGTCGGAGACATGGCCAAGTCATTAGAGAGTGTGAAAGGTGTAGTTTGATTTTTGAAACATCAAGCGTGCTGAATGTTTCCTGGCTTTGGATCAGTCCCCAATCACAGCTTGGTTGGGACCCCAACCAAAGCTCTTTTCTTTCACACAGCCCGGTTCAACCATGTTCTAGAGTTGCAATAGCTTGCTTTTTCGACGTCGGGCGGGATTGCTATTCCACCGACGACTGTGGCAACTCTCTTTACTGTCATGGCATGGGTGGCGCTCCTTCAGCCACCGCTCCTTCAACCACCCTCACCAAGATTGCCTATAGGTTTGGGGTAGATTTCTTTCCTTAGGCTGTGAGCCTCGTCGACGGTGGCAATCCGACCACCCTCCAGCACCACATGCAAGAGCATTGTCCCGTCCACTTGCTTTTCTCCTCTGTTAAAGTTAAAAACTTATTTACTTATGTGTTTTATTTACTCTTCTTCCTTTTATTTTCAAATAACATTTTAAAAATCATTTTTTTATTTAATCTTTAAATTTCAATCCTCAAATAGTTTTTCTAAATTTTCTAAAACTTAATTTTTAAAATACAACTTTTAAATAGCTTTCTAAAACTTCAGTTTTAAAATACAACTTTTAAATGATTTTCTAAAATTTAATTTTTTAAATAAGATTTTCAAATAGTTTTTTTTTTTATAAATTCTCCAAACTTAATTTCTTTTCTTTAAAATACATTTTCCAAAATTCCAATTTCTTAAATAGTATCTTCAAATAATTTTTTCAAAATTCCAAAAATCCAATTTCCTAAATACTATCTTCCAATACATTTTCCAAAATTCCAAAATTCTAATTTTTAAAATATTATCTTCCAAAATTCCAAAACTCTTCAAATTCCAAAATTTGATTTTTTTTAAAAAAATATCAATCTTAATTAATTTTCCAAAATTCTAAAATTCTAATTTCTTAAATAGTATATTCAAATAAACTTTCCAAAATCCCAAAAATCCAATTTCCTAAATACCATTTTCAAATAAATTTTCCAAAATTCCAAATTTCTAATTTTTAAAATATTATCTTCCAAAATTCCAAAACTCTTAAAATTCCAAAATTTCATTTTTTTTAAATACCATTCTAAAATTAATTCCAAAATTCCAATTTCTTAAATAGTATCTTCAAATAAATTTTCCAAAATTCCAAAAATCCAATTTCCTAAATACTATCTTTGAATACATTTTCCAAAATTCCAAAACTCTTAGAATTCCAAAATTTTATTTTTTAAAAATACCATTCTTAAATTAATTTTCCAAATTTCCAAATTTCTAAAATTTCAAATTTTCATTTTAAAAAAAAAAAAATACTTTCTTCAAATACATTTTCGAAAATTCCCAAATTTCCCAAATTTCCAAATTTATTCTTTAAGTTTCCATTTCCAAAATTTCCAAAAGTCCAAATTTAATTTTTAAGTTTCCATGCATGCGACTTTTATAAATTTGGTGGCCTATAATTGTTATTTGGCAACTGAATTTTTTATTTTTTTATTTTTTTATTTTTTTATTTTATGGAATCTATGGTTGTAAATGGATGAAATTCAAGTGAAAAATATGTTAATTCTCAACTAAAAATCAATGAAATTGGAATAACTAAATTTCAGCCACATAATGAAGTTTTATGGTTGCATTTTGGTGGCCATTAGATAGAGACTAGAGGTTACATATATAGGGTTTGGTCATGACTAAAAATTTTATTAATTCAAGTAGAAATACGATTAAATTTTAGTAGATTTTGCGGTTGCATATGTTGTATGTTTGTGCTTATTGACTCGCTTTTTTCAAGTGCTTGGCTAGGGACCTCAAGTACGCATCATTGTTCTGATTGTCGTTTTCATATGCATGTCGAATACCAACTAGGATTGTATGAGTCTAGTCATCCATGTAGCTTGGGGGGAATTGACTGATCTTTGACCTATGTGCTCCAATGTACCCTATTCACTAGTAGAGATCGGATCTCGGGCCTAGAAGGGTGATACCTTGCATGAGGTACCTTCCTAATAGGTAACCTGATCCCCTGACCCAGAAATCGAGTTTCGTGGACCGCTTTTCCTTAATTGGAGTCATTAATGGGTTTCTGTTCTTATTTAGTTTTCCCCATTTCAAAAATAAAACTAAAAAGTAAGTGGTGACTCCAAACAAAACCGTTCCTCATCGGGGATGGATTTTTCAAAACTTGAAAAACACTTTTTCTCCACACTTTTATTATTATTTTTAATTGCGAGTCACGCCGATTGGTGGATCGAGAGAAGGTCCACAATGCCTTAATTAAGAATACCTATTGTTACTAATCTCTAAAATCCTTTTGCATAACCTACAAATTAATATGCCTTTTACCTTACTTTCAATTTGTCTACTTTTATTTTTAGCAAGTGTGATAGACACCTTATATGTGAATATGTCACAAACTAAGTTTACAACCTGTCCATATCTCCTTAGGAGTAAAAGATATTGACTTGGAAAGTACTAGGAAAAGAAAAATGTAAGACAAGGTCTCCAAGGCATATCCTTAAAAGGATATGGAAAGCAATGAGAAACTTATCATCAATTTCACTACATCCATCAAAGTTTAATTTCTTCTTTTCACTACTACATTTTGCAATGGAGTCCTAGGTGCATTCAATTAGGATATAATCTTATACCCCCTAAAGGAAAGAATCAAACTTTCTAAATATATTCTAACCACCTCAATCTAATCAAAGTGCCTTCAGGTATTTAAGCAATTAATTTTTTTTATTCTACCTTAAATTTGACGAACTTATTCAAGGCATCAAATTTCCTATGCATTGGGTAAATATACCCAAACCTGGAGTAATCATCAATAAAGATGATGAAATGTTCATCCCCTCCCTATACATGAAAATAAAAAGGTTCATATACATTAGTATGCATCGACTCTAGATATATGTCAATAGCTATACACACTCATACACTTACCATTGAAATTTATCTTGATGACTAAGACAAATCATCCTTTCAATTAGTAAGTTGTGCACTACAACCTTAGGTAGATTACCAAAGTCTATAAACTGACTGTGCACAACTCATCAACTTATAAGGAACCTATGAATTGGATCTTTTTTAAAAATCTTAATGCACCTAAGTCATTTACAATACAAGTGATGCAAGTTTGAATGCTTAGATAAATATTAATGTAAACATGGATAGAACAATAAAAACTAAAATCTCATTTGTTGCATCATGTCATGCGTTTAGAGCTCTATCCCACCACCCACAATCCACAAGGAATCCATCGAGGGGATATGAGCATTAATAAATAAATAAGTAACTACTTTAACAAGCTAAAGACTTAAAGTTATTTCAAAATCATCTAAAGGATATATTGATTACAAAACATATACCAATTGAATAAGATTTAACCACAATGTGCACTAAAAATAGAGCAAAACAAGGTTGACACATCTTTTACATGCAAATAATAGCTATTACCGATTATTGGTTGATTAACGAGAGAGTAGTTAGAAATAAAATGCAAAGTACTTCATCTATCAATATATTTGTATAGTCTTTATAAATATCATCATTCTATTGAATATCAATTAAAATCACTATAGTTTTGGATTTTCTTGAACGATTCTCATGATCCACTACTAAACTTTCTTCAATTTATCCTTCCCATTTTTTTTTTTTTTCACTCAAGACCTATAATTTTTATAAAGATACTTCTAATATTTTTCTTGAATCAAACTGAAAACCGATTTTTATAAGAAAATATTACCATTAAAAATATTTCACATAATACATTTTTACCTAAAGGCATTAAGAACTAAAAATAAGAATTTGAGATGCATATCTCTATTAAAAATTAAATCTAATTTCTTTTCTAAAAATAGGAAATTCCAGAAATGTAGTCCATAGATCGAGTTGGTCATTTGGAGGAATTCTTGGATGACAGAATGCCAAATTCATAAGCTTTTATTAGAACATATGGTCACAAGCTTCACATCCTTCAATCACCAGTGCCACAACACATCATCCTGCTTCAACGGTAGCAGCATTGTGGATGTCCCTTGCAAAAGCTTCAAGATTAGTGTAAGACGATTCTCCTTTTGTAATTGCTTGTTGACAAATCTCTTGAAGTTCTCTTGCTCTTCTTCTCATTTCATTTCCCTCATTGCTTTCCAAATCCATGAACTTCTTCACAAGGCATGCAATTTCATCTCTTTTGACCAAAACTTCTTTTCCCAGCTCTCTTCTAACCCTCCATCCAATCTTCCAATCCTCCACAATTAGCTTACCATTGCAGTGTTGATCCATAAGTATGGGAAAAGTGAGAAAAGGAAGACCTGAGAAGACACCTTCCACAACTGAGTTCCACCCACAGTGGGACCAAAACCCCCCTACAGAATCATGAGACAACACCCTCAATTGGTCACACCAAGCCACCACCATCCCCATTTCACCACAAATATCCTTTATCCGAGCCGCTTCTCCACGCACCACCCACAAGAACCGAACACCACTTTGCTGCAACCCAACTGCTATTTCATCCATTTGGGCACTCGAAACTGAAAGAAAGCTTCCCAAAGAGATGTACAGAACAGAAGAAAGACGCTGAGAGTCTAGCCATTCTAAGCAGCCACTGTTGTTGCTCTGGTAGGAAGGTATAGGTATAGAGCTATGCCTGAGTTTGAAGTAAGGTATGAGGGGTCCAAGAGAATAGATGGGGAATGAGAGTTTTGCCTTTACAGCATCTATGACCTGAGCTTCAAGCTCATATATGGAAGTCAACAAAAGGAATTGCGCTTTCCGTATCCACGAAAAGGCCTCCTTCACTCGTCCAAATATTTGCTTGTTCTCCTTCAAATCCGAGTGCTCTGCTCTTTGTTCTATCACACACAAACAAACAAGATTATTTCATCGTAAAGAAATCAAATAACTAACAAGCTTATTGAATTGTTATCAATTTATCATCTTTATAACCGTGAATCTATATGTAATTATAAGTTTTGATTATTGAAATAAAATTAATAAATGCTATGATTAAATCCAGAAAATAAATTAAAAGATGTATATTAAACTCAAATAGCTTTTATATTGGGTAGGATAGTTGCTGGCACCTGACATATCAGTTGGAGAGTTCTGAGCTTGAACAATGAGATTATCTAAATGATAGAACTCGGAAACCGACATCGGCCATAAAGATGCGACCTGAATATTCCTCCGATTGCCCAGTCCCACCGCCCAGAACAAAAAAGTATCGGCCACAATGGCAGTCACCGGAGGTTTGAGCCGATCCAGGAGCCGTTCACATGGGTCCTCCATTTTCGTCATCACAGCTTCCCAAAACCCTGGGAAATCGGCGGCGCGAGCCAGCTCCGACGGTATGACATTGGGTATGGAGGAGAAGCGGAGGTTGGGGGGCTTGGGGTCGGAGCCGATGAAGCCCAGCCACTCTTGAGTTAGAACGAAGGTGATGAGGACATCATCTCTCATTGAAGCTAACAAGTAACAGAAATTGAACATGGGGTTGATGTGGCCCCTTCCTGGGTAAGGGATTGCGGCGACATGGCAGGCAGAGGCGGTGGGATCCATCTAGACTCCCGAACTCCGGTGAGCGAAACAAGTTGCCGGAGGGAAGCTATGGCCTGAAAATCGGCGCGAGGTGAAAGTCTCACAGTGGTCAGAGTTCGACTCCACCTCCGCCTCCTCCACCTTGGATTACCCCAAATTGATAAAAGGATTTTTTTTTTTTTTTTTGTCGTCTTTTTTTGTCTTTTTAGCTAAATCATGCATTAAAATCCGGTTATGTTTCTTCCAAGAAAGTATTAATATAAAATTACTAAGAAAAGAAAAAACAAAAATTTGAAAATGATGATTTTTTTTCATATTTATTTATAAGTTGAAAATAATATTGTTGTATGGTAAAAAATAAAAAATTAAATTAAATATAGTTAAAATAAATTGGAGTATATCACTCGGAGCATCATGATATTCATTAAATAATTAATTGATTAAAAAAATGAAATAATTCTTTTATTATTATTATTATTATTATTATTACATGTACATTAAAATTAAATTATGTATTAAATAAACAATTATTTACAATAATGCATTAAGAATAATGATAATATTTAATAATAATAATAAACAATAAAATTAAAAAGAAAAATTAATTTTCTTTTTTTTTTATCCTTGTTCTAACATCTCTTAAGTGAAACATCAGAAAAAATATAAATAAATAAATAAAAATAAAAAATAATTTAAAGTCAATAAATTATTTTTATATTTTATTTTAACCATTTAAAATAATTTAAAATATATAAGTTTTTTAAGACCCGGGTCATTTTCACGTGAAGAGCTCATATTATTTTGCCCAGTGTCACGATCTGGGAGAACACGTGTCGTCTTGGAAGAGGCTGTTCGAGAATCACGGATTGGTGAGAGCTATCAGAGTGTGGCACAAGGACTTTTCAGAGAGGAGCGTGTCTGTTATAGGGGTGTAGGAGGCCGTTAAGCAGGGGGCGTTTCTTTTTGTTACGAAAAAGGGCAGCAGGAGATATTTTTTTTGACTGGTGGCTTGTGGAGCAAGCTGCCAAGGACGGGCGGAGGAACGTTTTGGGGGAAGTATTCTAGAGGTTTTTGGTTACGGAGGCAGTGAGGAAAAACCAGCTGAAACTTTTGAAGAGTAGAGAGTTTCTACAGAGTTTTGTTACAGAGGAGAGAGGTTGCCGTTCGCCGGAAACCAAGCAATTTTTGCTCGAGGGGAGTCGTTCAGGTTTAACTATCTCACACCTTAGGATCTCCACTTTTGCAGTTACTTTATGTTTCTTGCTGATATTTAGATGCTTGCTTTGACTATCAAATGAGTTAAACCTGCTTCTCATTTTTGTTTGCATGATGGTTATGCTATTTGTTTGTGTTAAGACCATTCAGACTCTCCCACCAGTTTTTTTTTAAAGCTCCTTGATCTTCATAAAATGGAGCTTGGATTTAACGACATACTCTGTTTTTCTTTACTTTCCCCTCCGGTTCTGGTTTTTTTTTTGAGTTGGTATCATGTTTGGGATGGCCGTCTGGATTGGGAGGTTTCTGAGAGAGATCAACATCAACGTCTTTGATTGTTTATTAGACGAACTGAAGATTGACCATCCAAGAGCATTCAGGAGGTATTAACAGTTTTGATCTGGCGATAAATCCCGAGTTCACTGCGATCGATGGGTGTTTGATCTGGGGTTTGATGGAAATGAGTGGAGTTGTGCTCGTGGCAATGGCTGCAGCTGTAAGGAAACTTATTGCAAGGATGAGATAGTGCTACGATCGCTGAGACTGTTCTATATATCAAAAAGGAATTCAACTTGTAAAGTGAACCCATTGTGGGGGGTCTAATTGTGGCCATGTCCCGTCCCTCATCAAAACCATGCTTATCACTACTTTCTCTATAGCAATATTTGATTGGCTTGGGCGCAGCCTTATGTAGATAATCTCATCCTCATTTCATATTGTTAGCGGCCTTGTGATGCTATAGTCTTTCAATGCTTATGTGTTGTTGTAGGCAAGCCTCCTGGATGTATTTGGGGTTGGGCTGTCGATGGCCAAGATCCCGCTGTTATGAAGGATAGAATCAGATTCTATGGGTCTCAAGAAGGGCTCTCCTAGATTGCTAAACCTGTCACTCATCAGAATTCTCTTGGCCTCGTGTCTCACCGAGCTTTCCAATCGGAATACCCCGTCCATGGCCGCCGTCATCGGGACTACCAGCAGACTTTTTTTTTCTATTTCTTCTCTCCTCAGTTTTAGTGGACCATGGGTGGTCCACGTGACAAGTAGCGATACAATGCTTTGTTGGTCATTTTTCATATCTGGCTGTCCGTCACTGGAAGTTACTCACCGGCCAGCGGTGCCGCTGGTGTGCTTGTTCGTATTCACTGCCGCTCACACTCATGCCTTCTTCAACACTGCCGACGACGTCACTGCCGTTCAGAACCTTCCATATTATGACGGCTCCATCGTCGGTATCATGGAGAGCTTTCTTGGTCTGAATACCCACTGCCAGTTGGCTCATCCGATTCACATGACAGAGCACCTTTGTTTATCCTCCATACCCATCTTCATGTCCGCTTCTCTCTCTACCTTATCACCCATACCATTAAACTTATTTTCTTCCAATATCCCTCTCGCTCATTTCCCCAAATATTCCCTTGCAGGGAACCACCCATCACACCCAACAAACCCGTCCTCCTAGTCCCATGCACATGGACACTTCCCTCACCACCTTCCCTTACCCGTTCTGCCATGCATTCCCACCCATTTGTTTTCCATTCTCCATGAACTTGAATCCCCATGCAAACGCCCTGTCACTCATCCTCATCATTCATTTTCATCACTCTCAATTCTTATCTTTCGTACCCACTCGTTTTCATCTTTCTTATCTGCAAATTCCTATTCTTCATACCCACGGAATCCGATCACCACCTCACTTTCATTTCATTCACCTCATCATCTTCCCAACCATACCATATATCTCACTTTCGGTCCATTTCATTTCCTTCCCGAGTGCATGAAGTCCTACACGTTGACCACCTGCATTTCATTATCTTTCTAGCTTACTTTGGGTGAATATGAGGGCTTTCGTTTTAGTTACAGAACCGTGGTGCTTGACGCTCTACAAATGGCTGAGCCATTCTCACATCATTGCGGTGCTTTTCTTGTGCCTAAGGCTCAGGCTCATGAATGGCTCTTTTTATCATAAGAAGGAGAATTCAGATGGTTATATTGGCGGAGTGTAGAATGCCACAAGAGTTTCAGGTGCTCCATGTTCATGCGCTCCTAATGCAGAGGAAGAACCTGCTTCAGGCATCACAGTGGCTCTACGTTCAGTCAAGGAAGCTGATGTTCCTAGGCTTCATAACTTCGCCATGGCTATTATTGATAATATGGGTTAGAGGGTGGAAGTTCAGAATGATTTTACCTGGCATCCTTCAAGAGGATAAATCAAACTTCACCTCTGTATAATTCGGTTGACAATGGCAGGAAAATATGCTGGAATGACGACTTTCATTATAAGGTATTAAAGACAGCCAAATACCTTCATTCGAAAGAACATACAGCCTGTGACGGTTCTGGGAGCATTTTCAAATCAGTTGCGCGTGGAATGAAAATGATAATTGCCTATAACCCCTTTGGAAATTAAGAGTCTAGTCCAAAAGATGCCAAGATACAGACGTGGATTTTTTCGATGCAGTGAGCAGCTTGAAAGACACCCATGAGCAGATCGGTACAGCCGTCTCAACAGTTTTGAAGGCAATCCATCCGATCTTCATATTTCTGGGGTCTTCAGAATGAGATCCGTTTGCGGGCACTACCTAGGCCAAGAAGGAAATGGCTCCAGATAAGTTCGCTGAGCTTTTGGACGCTCGATCCGAAACGAGCCAAGAGACCTCTAGCAAATCGGCAATCTGCTGTTCGCACTCCATTCGGCACCTATACTCCCTTCACTGGATTCAGACACTGTTAACGGTCATCGGAGAAAGACATCCCTTCAAACTCCCCCTCCTAATCCCATTAGATTCACTCAGGTTGATGGATTATATATTAAATCCCCCACCATGTGAAGAAGATGTGAAAGATAAAGTTGAATCATCGCCTAGGGTGAATACTGACCTGGAGATTGAAAGTCATTACGCAGAGGTTTCATTTGTTGACAAACCTGAAGCGGATAATGATGATGAGCATGAGTTACAGAGTGCGAAAGTTCCATCCATTGACAAGTTTGGGGTAGACAATGATGATGAGCATTAATGTAAAATCCTGAAAGTTTCCTCTGATGACAAGCGTGAGATGAATGTCGACGGTGAGCGGGATTGTCAGGGTCTAAGACTTTCATCCATAGAGGAATGTGGGAAGGATTTGCATGGCAAGCGAGTTCAAAACCCAAAAGTTGCCTCGGTTGGCTTAACGGGTTGTAACATTCCCATAAAAGATGAACCTGATGAGTGTGTTGAGCCAAAAGTTGGGGTGGAATTTGGGTCAGAGGAATTTGCGTACAAGTGTTGCCAAAAATATGCTGTATTGAAGGACTTGGCAGAGAAATATCCAGATTATCCTTTGACTTCTGCTAGTCATCCTCTTGGATGAAGGGTGATTGCACTATTGACAATGGTGGTGGTGTATGATGGGAATCAATTGGCTAATGTCAACTGAAGGAGCACTTTTTCCGGCTTGGGCCCAAAGAAAACACCTTTAGCATGGCCACCATTGGGCCACGTGTCATCCTCCTATTCTTTCATCCTTGTTTCTTTTTAAATAAATTTCCACACTCCCATTCTTCAAATGATTTTCCAGATTTGGGTTTTTCTTAAATGATCCCAACTCTCCCATCATCCCAACTCTCCCATCTTTCATCCTTAGAACTTTTAGGTCCCATAAATCCTTTCATTTTTAATAAAACTTTGCTTGCTATTTTTTTCTTTCTAGCAAGCAATTTTCATAATTTTCATGATTTTTAAAATGTTTTAAAATAATTGTAATTCTAAGTGATGTAATTTATAGAATTGGTTCATACAAAAATAAATTGGGTTTTGGTAAGGACCCAATATCAGATATTTAAAAATAAATTTGAGTGAAATGCAGTGTGATATTTGATGTTTTTTTTTTGCTCTATTTAGTGATATGTGTGGTATATTCTATGATCATTATTGTGCGCTAATCACATTTCAGGCTAGCACTTGATCGATTGCTGCTAAGGTACGCTTCATCTCTCATCCTGGCCATTCTTATGCATGTTTTGATCTCCATATTGTACATGATAGTTTCGGGTATCCATTGATTTCTTTATTGATTGTCATGATTGTTTCATTTCATTAGTAGAGACTCATTTTTAGAGACTTAGAGGGGTACTACGCTCTTTACTGTATCTTCCCGATAAGTAACCTGACCCCCGAGCCTTGATTCGGTTTTTCACAAACCACCTTTTCCAAAGTAAGGAGTCACACTTAAGGTTTTCTTTTTTATTTTGTTTATCCTTTAAAAATAAAACAAAAATAATTGGCGACTCCAAGTCATTTTCTAAACAATAAATCAATTTTTCAAATAAAAAGCGAGTTCATCATCGAGTGGAAGCTCATGAGCCGAAATATGGGGTCCACAATTTCATATTTTAATTATATTTAAATTTTTTTTTATATATTTTTCATAGTAAGATCAAATATGAGAAAATAATTTTCTTTCCTTAATACTTTCCAAAAATCAAACATAGTTTTAGTAACTATTTTAGAAAATTTTTTGTCTATCTTATATTTAAGTAGATAGACTTATTATAAATAAATTAAAACATACATTAATCATCCATTTATTAACCCATGTATGAGACAAGGTCATGCTTAGGTGTAACATCCAATATTAGTCAACTTTAAATAGACCATTAGTTAACTCCTTATGAACTTTTGTTTTTGATTAGGATAGCTAAGGGTAACATGAAATTAGAACATTAATCATATTTGCTCATTTATTAAACCTAAGTGTCATAAATAGTCTCACATTCCACATGTAATAGGAAATCATGTAAAAATGAGGCAAGCTAAGTGGTAGCTATCTTAATATACAGTGTTAGTTCCTGATCCCCGGCCCATGTGCTTAGTAAGCTTAATTAACATATATTTTTCAGCATACTCCATGAATAAGCTTAAATTTTTAGTTGGACTTCAAGGATAATGGTGTTTGCATTAGTATTTTAACTATTTCCACTCATTTATTGAATTAATATATAAGAAAAACTACATATCATGATATTCATAAAAGAATTAATTGGTTAAAAGGGATGAAATAATCCTCAAATTTGTAATTTATTACTTTTCATTTTTTTTACAAGAAAAGTAATCATTTTTCGTAGGAACGCCATTTACCATTTTGATTATGTACATTTAGGTTTTAAAAGAAAAGTCATTTTTACAATAAAAAGTGAGGGTGTTTTTGTCAAAAGAGGCCAAAAAATGAAAAGTTATGGTCTATTTGGTAACTGTTTTCAAAAACAGTTTTGAAAAAACAATTTTTAAAAATAGTTTTTGAAAACTATTCTCTGATTTTCATAAAATAAAAATCCGTTTAGAAACCAAAAATGTTTTTCACTTATTTTTAATAATTTTAAAAATATTTTAAAAATAAATTTTATATTTAGTGTTTTACTTTTAATCATTCTACATGTTTATATAATTATTTTTTAAAACAACCCCAAGAAAACAATAGAAAACAACTAAAAAATGTCAAGAACATAAAACAAAAAAGAATTTTTTGTTGTCAAATGTGTTTTCATCTTCTTCTTTTTTTAATTCTAAATAACAGAAAACTGTTCTAAAAAATAGTTGCCAAAGAGCCCTTAGATTTCCAAGCAAGAGTACAAAAAATATTTTTTTTTTTTTTTTTTTTTTTTTTGTTTATAAAGGGTTGGTAAATGATATTGAAGTGATGTTCCTTCTTTAACGTGTTTGAAAGACAAAGTTTTGGATATTTAATATGGTGAGGTAAAATATAAAACATGCAAAAGATTGAGGGGTAAAGAGAATTTATTTTTTATTAAAATCAAATATGGGAAAATGTTGTGTATATGAAATGTGAGACCGCTTATGACACTTACCAACTCGTTTTATATTGTTCATCAATTCCATGTAAACTATGTCCAAAAATTGTTTGGTTTCAGTTGCCCCAGGCCGCCACCGCCACAACCCCTTTTCTTACCAATAAATTGTAGCGGGGTTTTTCTTCCAATAGAAGCTTGCCTATATTTCAACCAATTCAAGCTATCGTTGGCCTTTAAACAATCACTCATTCCTATGGATAGAGGCAAATCATCAAACTTTTGTGACAATTGTCTATTTGGAAAGCATCACAGAGTTTCATTCCAGAAGAATTCCAATAAAAAATTAGAGAAATTGGAATTAGTGTATTCTGATTGTTTGTTATTGCCCTGACTCATTGGGCGAGAACAAATACTTTGTTACTTTTATTGACGACGTTTCACAAAAGGCGTGGGTATACCTAATACATAAAAAAAAATCAGGTATTCTAGTATTTTCAACAATTTCATGCCATGGTAGAAAGAGAGATGAGAAATTCACTAAAGCATTTTCGAATAGATAATGGTGGAGAGTACATCTCCGGAGAATTTAAAGAAAATTGCTCAAAGCATGGAATTAGGCACACGAAGACGGTTCCTGGTACACCACAGCACAATGACATTACTGAACGAATGAAGCCGGAATGAAGTATGGTGAGTGGAGGGTCCAATCGCCCTCTCCAGTTCTTATCCACCGAGTGGAAGGCTGAGAAGGACAAGGATAAGATGAAGCAGGAGTTGAGTTCCCCGGTGAATGGTTCAGAACAAGGGTTTGCCGGATCACATTGGAGCAAGAAGCACGCTTGGGCACCCGGGGAGGGAGAATCTCCTCCCTTTCCCTCTCAACATGCAGCCTCTTGTGATTACCCGACGCCGGTGGTGATGGAATAATCTTTCTGGAACGGCGTCGAGGGGCTTTGTGTTTCGCAACGTCACCCTCTCCAAAGAGGTTCAAGGTCCTAGTCTCCGTAGGTTGATCGATTTCCATGCGACCCTCCAAAGCTTCTTGAGAGGTCAATTCTAATTCCTTGTGGCAATTGCTGCAAAGGAGTCTTCTCATGGCTTCCATAGATAAACAAACAGAAACCAACTTATAACTCTAGTTGTAATCTTGTTTCTATCTTTATCGCCTTGAAGCTTATGGAAGAGAGCATAGAAGACGAGAGTGATTCAATGAATATTTATATAAGAATACTGGGAAAAACTAAAACAACTTATCAAAATTTAATTTTTGATAAAAAATAATAATAAATAAATAAATAAATAATAAAAATAAAAATTAATTTTTAATTTTAACATTTTAACATTTTGACATTACAAATCCTTTAGGCCAAAGCCCATTTACTGTGAAGCCATTTGACCTATTCGTCCATTCATCCAGTGAACGAACGTATCAAAAATGTTTATAAATGCATATTTAATTTTTATAAAATAAAATAACTTTTTTTATTTTCTGATAATGAAATATGGTTAGTGAAAATTAGGAGCCGTAAGATAATTTCAAGTCACCCTAAGTGGTAGCAATCTTAATATACAGTGTTAGTTCACTAAGCTTAATTAATATATATTTTTCAGCATACTCTATGAATAAGCTTAAATTTTTAGTTGGACTTCAAGGATAATGGTGTTTAACAAGCATTAGTATTTTAACTATTTTGACTCATTTGTTGAATTAATATGTAAGAAAAATTACATATCATGGTATTCATCAAAGAATTAATTGGTTAGGGGTGAAATAATCCTCAAATTTCTAATATAATATTTTGCATGTTTTTACTTGAAAAGTAATTCATTTTTCATACTAACATTGTTTACCATTTTGATTATTTACATTTAGCTTGTAAAAAGAAAAAGTCATTTTTACCACAAAAAAAGTGAGGGTATTTTTGTCAAAAAGATACCAAAAAAATGAAGATTTAAGGCCCATTTGGTAACTATTTTGAAAAACAGTTTTTAAAAAAAGTTTTTGAAAATTGTTCTCTGATTTTTGTAGAACAAAATTCTGTTTGAAAACCTAAAATATTTTTAACTTGTTTTTAATATTTTTAAATATGTTTTAAAAATAATTTTTATATGTAATGTTTTATTTTTAATCATTTTACATGTTTATATAATTATTTTTTAAAACAACCCCAAGAAAACAAATAAAAACAATAGAAAACAACTAAAAGATGTTAAAAATATAAAACAAAATACAATTATTGGTTGTCAAACGTGTTTTCCTCTTCTTCTTTTTTGTTCTAAATAACATAAAACTATTCTTGAAAATAGTTACCAAACAAACCCTTAGATTTCTTAATTTGAATTTTTAATAATTATTTTAATCAAATAATCCCTTATTAAAAAGGTTAAATATATTTTATCTCATCTACCCTAGACCTCCAAAACTAGAGGACAAAAAATAGTAAGTTCTTTTTTTAGTTTATAAAGGGTTGGTAAATGCTATTGAAGTGATGTTCTTTAACATGTTTTAGAGACAAAGTTTTGGATTTTTAATATAATGAGGTAAAATATAAAACGTGCAAAAGATTGAGGGTTAAAGCGTATTTAACTTTTATTAAAATCAAATATGGGAAAAGGTTGTGCACATGAAATGCGAGACTGCTTATGACACTTACCAACTTGTTTTATATTGTTCATCAATTCCATGTAAACTTAGTAGTTTGATTAACAAGATATTAGAACTTAACTATATTTACTTATTAGTTGAACTTAATTTCTCACATTCCTCATGCCAAAAGAAGTTCCACATGAGATCAAGGTGAGCTTTTTGGGAGTCCTATTAGTTTGGTAGTGTGGTGTGCATCTTGTTAGCGCACTTAAGAACTACATAATTGTTGAAGCACCTAAGGGGTGCACTTTCTACTTAATCGCACTTTCTACTTAATTGCACTCCATATACTAGGCTTCTTGAATTGCACAGTGTAAGTGGTGCTCTGGGTGCACAATCTTAAATGACCACTCAAAGGTGTGCAATATAAATGTGCTATCCAAGTGTGTTATTTAGATTGGTGGCCTAGGCTACCCAATTTATACTAGGCTAGCTCTTCAAGACATATAATTTAAGTTGTGCTCAATGGGAGGTGTGTCATGAGGGTTTTGTGTATTTAGTAAGTGTGCAATCTATGTATGCTCTTTTGCTTAGGTAGTCTGGCCTTTACAAACACCAAGAAGACTCTAATGCACTAAGAATGCTTTTGAACCTACAAAAACCTCACAAAACACGTTAAAAATGTTTTTACAAGGTATTGATGACAAGAAGTTGCATTAGGCTAAGTATGGGTTCCGCAAACACGCTAAAATAGGCTCTTTAGAGCCATCCAAGTATTAAGTTTGACTTCTCATTACACCAACATACCTTTCCTAGTGCACTTTTAGAGCACCTCAAAAAAATGTGCACTCAAGGTTTAATGCACATAAACGTGCATACATCTTTAAGAATACCAAATTTTTTTCTTGCTTTCTCAATTCTCTTAACATCTAAAACAACTAGAAATCATTACTAAATCTCGATTAGAAAATTTTGGACCTTCAAACTCATTGATAATTGAAAATTTTGAATGATACTATCAAAATCAAATTTATACATCAAAATGGGTACCTTCATAAAGATCTCATACCATATACAATTGACAAAATGTCTTCAAGTCCCACATCATACTTCAAGTATTTCTTCATTTATGTTCATTTTCATCTTTATCTAAAAAGTAATTTCTAGAAAAATGTCTTCATTGATGAATGGTAGTTTTTCATTAATTATTTCATTCGTTCATATATAGAGTATATATAGAGGGTAATCATCATTCTAAGAATGGGAAATAATGATACAAAGAAGGAATGATATAAGGAAAGAACAACTAATATCCTAATATCTCAATATTCCTAATATCTCAATATTCCTAATATCTAAACATTCCTAATATCTCAACACTCCCCCTCAAGTTGGTGCATAGATGTCACACATGCCCAACTTGTCTAAAAATTTGGAGAACACTCAACTTGAGATTGCGGCTTTGGTGAGGATATCGGCCAATTGATCTTCTGATCGAATCTTAGGCAATTCCACAATCTTATCATCCAACTTCTCCTTAATGAAGAATCTGTCCACCTCGACATGCTTTATACGATCATGTTGTACTGGATTATGAGCAATATCACATGCAGCTTTATTGTCACAAAACAATCGGATTGGTTGCCTAGATAGGAAACCTAAATCTTGTAAAAGGAGTCTTAGTCATAATGTCTCACAAAGTCCTAGAGTCATACCCCTAAATTCCGCTTCTGCACTTGAACGAGCGACGACATTCTACTTCTTATTTTTCCATGTCACAAGATTACCACGTACAAAGGTAAAGCAACCAGATGTAGATCGCCTATCATCCACTGCACCGGCCCAATCAGCATCAGTATATACTTCTATACTCTGATGACCAACATTTTTAGTGAACAAAATTCTCTTCCCAAGAGCATTCTTCAAATACCTCAAAATATGCATGACTGCATTCATATGTTGCTTTCCAGGATTATGCATGTATTGACTTACTACACTCAATGCATAAGCAAGATCTGGTCTTGTATGAGCTAAGTACATTAATCTTCCCACAAGTCTCTAGTATTTTTCCTTATCAGTTGATACTTGATTAGGCTCAACACACAATTTCAAACCTTCTTTTATTGGTGTATCAATAGGTTAACATCCCGACATTCCCGTCTCCTATAAAAGATCTAAGGCATACTTTCTTTGAGACATAAAAATTCCTTCACTTGATTGAGAAACTTCAATCCCAAGAAAGTATTTCAGAGGACCTAGATCTTTCATTTCGAATTCTCTACATAGATCATTTTGTAGAGCTTTTCTTTCTTTAGGATCATTTCCTGTAACTACCATGTCATCTACATATACGATGAGTGTCGTAATCTTACCATGTTGCTTTTTCAGGAACAAAGTGTGATCTGAATTACTTTGATGATAGTCAAAAACTCTCATTGACTTTGTGAACCTTTCAAACCATGCTCTTGGGGATTGCTTCAACTCATACAATGACTTCTTCAATTTGCACACCTTCTAATATTATTTTTCTGACACCATGCATCATGGTGGAAGATCCGTATATACTTCTTCAGATAACTCA